>NW_028124635.1:0-76000 GCF_965194825.1 Balaenoptera physalus
TGACTGAGGTTTTATTCTAGAACCCTGTAGCCTGGAAACATAACTGAGGATTGATTCTCGAACCCTGTGGCCTGGGAACATGACATCGGTGGATTCTAGAACCCTGTGGCCTGGGAACATGTCTGAGGTTTGATGGTGGAAACCTGTGGCTTGGCAACATGACTAAGGTTTGATTCTGGAAGACTGTGGCCAGGAAGCATGATATCTGGTTGATTCTGGAAACTTGTGTCCTGGGAACATGACTGAGGTTTGTTTCTGGAAGCCTGTGCCCTGGGAACATGACTGAGGTTTGATTCTGGACACCTGTGTCCTGGGAACATGACTGAGGTTTGATGGTTGAAACCTGTGGCCCGCGCACATGACTCAGGTTTGATTCTGGAACCATGTGTCCTGGGAACATGACTGAGGTTTGATTTTGGAAACCTTTGGCCTGGGAAAATGACTGAGGTTTCATTGTGGAAACATGTGGCCTGGGATCATGACTGAGGTTTGATGGTGGAACACTCTGGCCTGGCAAAATGACTGAGGCTTGATTCTGGAACCCTGTGGCCCGGGAACGTGACTGAGGTTTGATGGCAGAAACCTGTGGCCTGGCAACATGACTGACATTTGATTCTGGATCCCTGTGGCCTGGGAACATGACTGAGGCGTGATTCTGGAAAACTGTGGCCTGGGAACATGACATCTGTTTAGATTGTGGAATACTGTGCCCCGGGAACCTGACTGAGCCTTGGTTCTGAAACCCTGTGGACTGGGAACATGACTGAGGTTTTATTCTGGAACCCTGTAGCCTGGGAACATAACTGAGGATTGAATCTGGAACCCTGTGCCCTGGGAACATGATACCGGTGGATTCTGGAACCCTGGGGACTGGGCATGTGACATCTGTTTAGATTGTGGAATACTGTGGCCCGGGAACCTGGCTGAGCCTTGGTTCTGGAACCCTGTGGATTGGGAACATGACTGAGGTTTTATTCTAGAACCCTGTAGCCTGGAAACATAACTGAGGATTGATTCTCGAACCCTGTGGCCTGGGAACATGACATCGGTGGATTCTAGAACCCTGTGGCCTGGGAACATGTCTGAGGTTTGATGGTGGAAACCTGTGGCTTGGCAACATGACTAAGGTTTGATTCTGGAAGACTGTGGCCAGGAAGCATGATATCTGGTTGATTCTGGAAACTTGTGTCCTGGGAACATGACTGAGGTTTGTTTCTGGAAGCCTGTGCCCTGGTAACATGACTGAGGTTTGATTCTGGACACCTGTGTCCTGGGAACATGACTGAGGTTTGATGGTTGAAACCTGTGGCCCGCGCACATGACTCAGGTTTGATTCTGGAACCATGTGTCCTGGGAACATGACTGAGGTTTGATTTTGGAAACCTTTGGCCTGGGAAAATGACTGAGGTTTCATTGTGGAAACATGTGGCCTGGGATCATGACTGAGGTTTGATGGTGGAACACTCTGGCCTGGCAAAATGACTGAGGCTTGATTCTGGAACCCTGTGGCCCGGGAACATGAGAACGGTTTGATTCTGGAACCCTGTGGACTTTAACATGACATCGGTAGATTCTGGAACCCTGTGGCCTGGGAACATGAGAACGGTTTGATTCTGGAACCCTGTGGCCTGGGAACATGAGTGAGGATTGATGGTGGAACCCTGTGGCCTGGCAACATGACTGAGGTTTGATACTGGAAGACTGTGGCCAGGAAACATGATATCGGGTTGATTCTGGAAACTTCTGTCCTGGGAACAAGACTGAGGTTTGATTCTGGAACCCTGTGTCCTGGGAATATGACAAAGGTTTGTTGCTGGAAGCCTGTTCCCTGGGTACATGACTGAGGTTTGATTCTGGACACCTGTGTCCTGGGAACATGAGTGATGTTTGATTGTTGAAACCTGCGGCCTGCGAACATGACTCAGGTTTGATTCTGGAACCATGTGTCCTGGGAATATGACTGAGGTTTGATTCTGGAAACCTTTGGCCTGAGAAAATGACTGAGGTTTCATTGTGGAAACATGTGGCCTGGGATCATGACTGAGGTTTGATGGTGGAACACTCTGGCCTGGCAAAATGACTGAGGCTTGATTCTGGAACCCTGTGGCCCGGGAACGTGACTGAGGTTTGATGGCAGAAACCTGTGGCCTGGCAACATGACTGACGTTTGATTCTGGATCCCTGTGGCCTGGGAACATGACTGAGGCGTGATTCTGGAAAACTGTGGCCTGGGAACATGACATCTGTTTAGATTGTGGAATACTGTGCCCCGGGAACCTGACTGAGCCTTGGTTCTGAAACCCTGTGGACTGGGAACATGACTGAGGTTTTATTCTGGAACCCTGTAGCCTGGGAACATAACTGAGGATTGATTCTGGAACCCTGTGGCCTGGGAACATGATACCGGTGGATTCTGGAACCCTGGGGACTGGGCATGTGACATCTGTTTAGATTGTGGAATACTGTGCCCCGGGAACCTGACTGAGCCTTGGTTCTGGAACCCTGTGGATTGGGAACATGACTGAGGTTTTATTCTAGAACCCTGTAGCCGGGAAACATAACTGAGGATTGATTCTCGAACCCTGTGGCCTGGGAACATGACATCGGTGGATTCTAGAACCCTGTGGCCTGGGAACATGTCTGAGGTTTGATGGTGGAAACCTGTGGCTTGGCAACATGACTAAGGTTTGATTCTGGAAGACTGTGGCCAGGAAGCATGATATCTGGTTGATTCTGGAAACTTGTGTCCTGGGAACATGACTGAGGTTTGTTTCTGGAAGCCTGTGCCCTGGGAACATGACTGAGGTTTGATTCTGGACACCTGTGTCCTGGGAACATGACTGAGGTTTGATGGTTGAAACCTGTGGCCCGCGCACATGACTCAGGTTTGATTCTGGAACCATGTGTCCTGGGAACATGACTGAGGTTTGATTTTGGAAACCTTTGGCCTGGGAAAATGACTGAGGTTTCATTGTGGAAACATGTGGCCTGGGATCATGACTGAGGTTTGATGGTGGAACACTCTGGCCTGGCAAAATGACTGAGGCTTGATTCTGGAACCCTGTGGCCCGGGAACATGAGAACGGTTTGATTCTGGAACCCTGTGGCCTTTAACATGACATCGGTGGATTCTGGAACCCTGTGGCCTGGGAACATGAGAACGGTTTGATTCTGGAACCCTGTGGCCTGGGAACATGAGTGAGGATTGATGGTGGAACCCTGTGGCCTGGCAACATGACTGAGGTTTGATACTGGAAGACTGTGGCCAGGAAACATGATATCGGGTTGATTCTGGAAACTTCTGTCCTGGGAACAAGACTGAGGTTTGATTCTGGAACCCTGTGTCCTGGGAATATGACAAAGGTTTGTTGCTGGAAGCCTGTTCCCTGGGTACATGACTGAGGTTTGATTCTGGACACCTGTGTCCTGGGAACATGAGTGATGTTTGATTGTTGAAACCTGTGGCCTGCGAACATGACTCAGGTTTGATTCTGGAACCATGTGTACTGGGAATATGACTGAGGTTTGATTCTGGAAACCTTTGGCCTGAGAAAATAACTGAGGTTTCATTGTGGAAACATGTGGCCTGGGATCATGACTGAGGTTTGATGGTGGAACACTCTGGCCTGGCAAAATGACTGAGGCTTGATTCTGGAACCCTGTGGCCCGGGAACGTGACTGAGGTTTGATGGCAGAAACCTGTGGCCTGGCAACATGACTGACATTTGATTCTGGATCCCTGTGGCCTGGGAACATGACTGAGGCGTGATTCTGGAAAACTGTGGCCTGGGAACATGACATCTGTTTAGATTGTGGAATACTGTGCCCCGGGAACCTGACTGAGCCTTGGTTCTGAAACCCTGTGGACTGGGAACATGACTGAGGTTTTATTCTGGAACCCTGTAGCCTGGGAACATAACTGAGGATTGAATCTGGAACCCTGTGGCCTGGGAACATGATACCGGTGGATTCTGGAACCCTGGGGACTGGGCATGTGACATCTGTTTAGATTGTGGAATACTGTGGCCCGGGAACCTGGCTGAGCCTTGGTTCTGGAACCCTGTGGATTGGGAACATGACTGAGGTTTTATTCTAGAACCCTGTAGCCTGGAAACATAACTGAGGATTGATTCTCGAACCCTGTGGCCTGGGAACATGACATCGGTGGATTCTAGAACCCTGTGGCCTGGGAACATGTCTGAGGTTTGATGGTGGAAACCTGTGGCTTGGCAACATGACTAAGGTTTGATTCTGGAAGACTGTGGCCAGGAAGCATGATATCTGGTTGATTCTGGAAACTTGTGTCCTGGGAACATGACTGAGGTTTGTTTCTGGAAGCCTGTGCCCTGGGAACATGACTGAGGTTTGATTCTGGACACCTGTGTCCTGGGAACATGACTGAGGTTTGATGGTTGAAACCTGTTGCCCGCGCACATGACTCAGGTTTGATTCTGGAACCATGTGTCCTGGGAACATGACTGAGGTTTGATTTTGGAAACCTTTGGCCTGGGAAAATGACTGAGGTTTCATTGTGGAAACATGTGGCCTGGGATCATGACTGAGGTTTGATGGTGGAACACTCTGGCCTGGCAAAATGACTGAGGCTTGATTCTGGAACCCTGTGGCCCGGGAACATGAGAACGGTTTGATTCTGGAACCCTGTGGCCTTTAACATGACATCGGTAGATTCTGGAACCCTGTGGCCTGGGAACATGAGAACGGTTTGATTCTGGAACCCTGTGGCCTGGGAACATGAGTGAGGATTGATGGTGGAACCCTGTGGCCTGGGAACATGACTGAGGTTTGATACTGGAAGACTGTGGCCAGGAAAAATGATATCGGGTTGATTCTGGAAACTTCTGTCCTGGGAACAAGACTGAGGTTTGATTCTGGAACCCTGTGTCCTGGGAATATGACAAAGGTTTGTTGCTGGAAGCCTGTTCCCTGGTTACATGACTGAGGTTTGATTCTGGACACCTGTGTCCTGGGAACATGAGTGATGTTTGATTGTTGAAACCTGCGGCCTGCGAATATGACTCAGGTTTGATTCTGGAACCATGTGTCCTGGGAATATGACTGAGGTTTGATTCTGGAAACCTTTGGCCTGAGAAAATGACTGAGGTTTCATTGTGGAAACATGTGGCCTGGGATCATGACTGAGGTTTGATGGTGGAACACTCTGGCCTGGCAAAATGACTGAGGCTTGATTCTGGAACCCTGTGGCCCGGGAACGTGACTGAGGTTTGATGGCAGAAACCTGTGGCCTGGCAACATGACTGACGTTTGATTCTGGATCCCTGTGGCCTGGGAACATGACTGAGGCGTGATTCTGGAAAACTGTGGCCTGGGAACATGACATCTGTTTAGATTGTGGAATACTGTGCCCCGGGAACCTGACTGAGCCTTGGTTCTGAAACCCTGTGGACTGGGAACATGACTGAGGTTTTATTCTGGAACCCTGTAGCCTGGGAACATAACTGAGGATTGATTCTGGAACCCTGTGGCCTGGGAACATGATACCGGTGGATTCTGGAACCCTGGGGACTGGGCATGTGACATCTGTTTAGATTGTGGAATACTGTGCCCCGGGAACCTGACTGAGCCTTGGTTCTGGAACCCTGTGGATTGGGAACATGACTGAGGTTTTATTCTAGAACCCTGTAGCCGGGAAACATAACTGAGGATTGATTCTCGAACCCTGTGGCCTGGGAACATGACATCGGTGGATTCTAGAACCCTGTGGCCTGGGAACATGTCTGAGGTTTGATGGTGGAAACCTGTGGCTTGGCAACATGACTAAGGTTTGATTCTGGAAGACTGTGGCCAGGAAGCATGATATCTGGTTGATTCTGGAAACTTGTGTCCTGGGAACATGACTGAGGTTTGTTTCTGGAAGCCTGTGCCCTGGGAACATGACTGAGGTTTGATTCTGGACACCTGTGTCCTGGGAACATGACTGAGGTTTGATGGTTGAAACCTGTGGCCCGCGCACATGACTCAGGTTTGATTCTGGAACCATGTGTCCTGGGAACATGACTGAGGTTTGATTTTGGAAACCTTTGGCCTGGGAAAATGACTGAGGTTTCATTGTGGAAACATGTGGCCTGGGATCATGACTGAGGTTTGATGGTGGAACACTCTGGCCTGGCAAAATGACTGAGGCTTGATTCTGGAACCCTGTGGCCCGGGAACATGAGAACGGTTTGATTCTGGAACCCTGTGGCCTTTAACATGACATCGGTGGATTCTGGAACCCTGTGGCCTGGGAACATGAGAACGGTTTGATTCTGGAACCCTGTGGCCTGGGAACATGAGTGAGGATTGATGGTGGAACCCTGTGGCCTGGCAACATGACTGAGGTTTGATACTGGAAGACTGTGGCCAGGAAACATGATATCGGGTTGATTCTGGAAACTTCTGTCCTGGGAACAAGACTGAGGTTTGATTCTGGAACCCTGTGTCCTGGGAATATGACAAAGGTTTGTTGCTGGAAGCCTGTTCCCTGGGTACATGACTGAGGTTTGATTCTGGACACCTGTGTCCTGGGAACATGAGTGATGTTTGATTGTTGAAACCTGTGGCCTGCGAACATGACTCAGGTTTGATTCTGGAACCATGTGTCCTGGGAATATGACTGAGGTTTGATTCTGGAAACCTTTGGCCTGAGAAAATGACTGAGGTTTCATTGTGGAAACATGTGGCCTGGGATCATGACTGAGGTTTGATGGTGGAACACTCTGGCCTGGCAAAATGACTGAGGCTTGATTCTGGAACCCTGTGGCCCGGGAACGTGACTGAGGTTTGATGGCAGAAACCTGTGGCCTGGCAACATGACTGACATTTGATTCTGGATCCCTGTGGCCTGGGAACATGACTGAGGCGTGATTCTGGAAAACTGTGGCCTGGGAACATGACATCTGTTTAGATTGTGGAATACTGTGCCCCGGGAACCTGACTGAGCCTTGGTTCTGAAACCCTGTGGACTGGGAACATGACTGAGGTTTTATTCTGGAACCCTTTAGCCTGGGAACATAACTGAGGATTGAATCTGGAACCCTGTGCCCTGGGAACATGATACCGGTGGATTCTGGAACCTTTGGGGACTGGGCATGTGACATCTGTTTAGATTGTGGAATACTGTGGCCCGGGAACCTGGCTGAGCCTTGGTTCTGGAACCCTGTGGATTGGGAACATGACTGAGGTTTTATTCTAGAACCCTGTAGCCTGGAAACATAACTGAGGATTGATTCTCGAACCCTGTGGCCTGGGAACATGACATCGGTGGATTCTAGAACCCTGTGGCCTGGGAACATGTCTGAGGTTTGATGGTGGAAACCTGTGGCTTGGCAACATGACTAAGGTTTGATTCTGGAAGACTGTGGCCAGGAAGCATGATATCTGGTTGATTCTGGAAACTTGTGTCCTGGGAACATGACTGAGGTTTGATTTTGGAAACCTTTGGCCTGGGAAAATGACTGAGGTTTCATTGTGGAAACATGTGGCCTGGGATCATGACTGAGGTTTGATGGTGGAACACTCTGGCCTGGCAAAATGACTGAGGCTGATTCTGGAACCCTGTGGCCCGGGAACATGAGAACGGTTTGATTCTGGAACCCTGTGGCCTTTAACATGACATCGGTAGATTCTGGAACCCTGTGGCCTGGGAACATGAGAACGGTTTGATTCTGGAACCCTGTGGCCTGGGAACATGAGTGAGGATTGATGGTGGAACCCTGTGGCCTGGGAACATGACTGAGGTTTGATACTGGAAGACTGTGGCCAGGAAACATGATATCGGGTTGATTCTGGAAACTTCTGTCCTGGGAACAAGACTGAGGTTTGATTCTGGAACCCTGTGTCCTGGGAATATGACAAAGGTTTGTTGCTGGAAGCCTGTTCCCTGGGTACATGACTGAGGTTTGATTCTGGACACCTGTGTCCTGGGAACATGAGTGATGTTTGATTGTTGAAACCTGCGGCCTGCGAACATGACTCAGGTTTGATTCTGGAACCATGTGTCCTGGGAATATGACTGAGGTTTGATTCTGGAAACCTTTGGCCTGAGAAAATGACTGAGGTTTCATTGTGGAAACATGTGGCCTGGGATCATGACTGAGGTTTGATGGTGGAACACTCTGGCCTGGCAAAATGACTGAGGCTTGATTCTGGAACCCTGTGGCCCGGGAACGTGACTGAGGTTTGATGGCAGAAACCTGTGGCCTGGCAACATGACTGACGTTTGATTCTGGATCCCTGTGGCCTGGGAACATGACTGAGGCATGATTCTGGAAAACTGTGGCCTGGGAACATGACATCTGTTTAGATTGTGGAATACTGTGCCCCGGGAACCTGACTGAGCCTTGGTTCTGAAACCCTGTGGACTGGGAACATGACTGAGGTTTTATTCTGGAACCCTGTAGCCTGGGAACATAACTGAGGATTGATTCTGGAACCCTGTGGCCTGGGAACATGATACCGGTGGATTCTGGAACCCTGGGGACTGGGCATTTGACATCTGTTTAGATTGTGGAATACTGTGCCCCGGGAACCTGACTGAGCCTTGGTTCTGGAACCCTGTGGATTGGGAACATGACTGAGGTTTTATTCTAGAACCCTGTAGCCGGGAAACATAACTGAGGATTGATTCTCGAACCCTGTGGCCTGGGAACATGACATCGGTGGATTCTAGAACCCTGTGGCCTGGGAACATGTCTGAGGTTTGATGGTGGAAACCTGTGGCTTGGCAACATGACTAAGGTTTGATTCTGGAAGACTGTGGCCAGGAAGCATGATATCTGGTTGATTCTGGAAACTTGTGTCCTGGGAACATGACTGAGGTTTGTTTCTGGAAGCCTGTGCCCTGGGAACATGACTGAGGTTTGATTCTGGACACCTGTGTCCTGGGAACATGACTGAGGTTTGATGGTTGAAACCTGTGGCCCGCGCACATGACTCAGGTTTGATTCTGGAACCATGTGTCCTGGCAACGTGACTGAGGTTTGATTTTGGAAACCTTTGGCCTGGGAAAATGACTGAGGTTTCATTGTGGAAACATGTGGCCTGGGATCATGACTGAGGTTTGATGGTGGAACACTCTGGCCTGGCAAAATGACTGAGGCTTGATTCTGGAACCCTGTGGCCCGGGAACATGAGAACGGTTTGATTCTGGAACCCTGTGGCCTTTAACATGACATCGGTAGATTCTGGAACCCTGTGGCCTGGGAACATGAGAACGGTTTGATTCTGGAACCCTGTGGCCTGGGAACATGAGTGAGGATTGATGGTGGAACCCTGTGGCCTGGGAACATGACTGAGGTTTGATACTGGAAGACTGTGGCCAGGAAACATGATATCGGGTTGATTCTGGAAACTTCTGTCCTGGGAACAAGACTGAGGTTTGATTCTGGAACCCTGTGTCCTGGGAATATGACAAAGGTTTGTTGCTGGAAGCCTGTTCCCTGGGTACATGACTGAGGTGTGATTCTGGATACCTGTGTCCTGGGAACATGAGTGATGTTTGATTGTTGAAACCTGCGGCCTGCGAACATGACTCAGGTTTGATTCTGGAACCATGTGTCCTGGGAATATGACTGAGGTTTGATTCTGGAAACCTTTGGCCTGAGAAAATGACTGACGTTTCATTGTGGAAACATGTGGCCTGGGATCATGACTGAGGTTTGATGGTGGAACACTCTGGCCTGGCAAAATGACTGAGGCTTGATTCTGGAACCCTGTGGCCCGGGAACGTGACTGAGGTTTGATGGCAGAAACCTGTGGCCTGGCAACATGACTGACGTTTGATTCTGGATCCCTGTGGCCTGGGAACATGACTGAGGCGTGATTCTGGAAAACTGTGGCCTGGGAACATGACATCTGTTTAGATTGTGGAATACTGTGCCCCGGGAACCTGACTGAGCCTTGGTTCTGAAACCCTGTGGACTGGGAACATGACTGAGGTTTTATTCTGGAACCCTGTAGCCTGGGAACATAACTGAGGATTGATTCTGGAACCCTGTGGCCTGGGAACATGATACCGGTGGATTCTGGAACCCTGGGGACTGGGCATGTGACATCTGTTTAGATTGTGGAATACTGTGCCCCGGGAACCTGACTGAGCCTTGGTTCTGGAACCCTGTGGCCTGGGAACATGACATCGGTGGATTCTAGAACCCTGTGGCCTGGGAACATGTCTGAGGTTTGATGGTGGAAACCTGTGGCTTGGCAACATGACTAAGGTTTGATTCTGGAAGACTGTGGCCAGGAAGCATGATATCTGGTTGATTCTGGAAACTTGTGTCCTGGGAACATGACTGAGGTTTGTTTCTGGAAGCCTGTGCCCTGGGAACATGACTGAGGTTTGATTCTGGACACCTGTGTCCTGGGAACATGACTGAGGTTTGATGGTTGAAACCTGTGGCCCGCGCACATGACTCAGGTTTGATTCTGGAACCATGTGTCCTGGGAACATGACTGAGGTTTGATTTTGGAAACCTTTGGCCTGGGAAAATGACTGAGGTTTCATTGTGGAAACATGTGGCCTGGGATCATGACTGAGGTTTGATGGTGGAACACTCTGGCCTGGCAAAATGACTGAGGCTTGATTCTGGAACCCTGTGGCCCGGGAACATGAGAACGGTTTGATTCTGGAACCCTGTGGCCTTTAACATGACATCGGTGGATTCTGGAACCCTGTGGCCTGGGAACATGAGAACGGTTTGATTCTGGAACCCTGTGGCCTGGGAACATGAGTGAGGATTGATGGTGGAACCCTGTGGCCTGGCAACATGACTGAGGTTTGATACTGGAAGACTGTGGCCAGGAAACATGATATCGGGTTGATTCTGGAAACTTCTGTCCTGGGAACAAGACTGAGGTTTGATTCTGGAACCCTGTGTCCTGGGAATATGACAAAGGTTTGTTGCTGGAAGCCTGTTCCCTGGGTACATGACTGAGGTTTGATTCTGGACACCTGTGTCCTGGGAACATGAGTGATGTTTGATTGTTGAAATCTGTGGCCTGCGAACATGACTCAGGTTTGATTCTGGAACCATGTGTCCTGGGAATATGACTGAGGTTTGATTCTGGAAACCTTTAGCCTGAGAAAATGACTGAGGTTTCATTGTGGAAACATGTGGCCTGGGATCATGACTGAGGTTTGAAGGTGGAACACTCTGGCCTGGCAAAATGACTGAGGCTTGATTCTGGAACCCTGTGGCCCGGGAACGTGACTGAGGTTTGATGGCAGAAACCTGTGGTCTGGCAACATGACTGACGTTTGATTCTGGATCCCTGTGGCCTGGGAACATGACTGAGGCGTGATTCTGGAAAACTGTGGCCTGGGAACATGACATCTGTTTAGATTGTGGAATACTGTGCCCCGGGAACCTGACTGAGCCTTGGTTCAGAAACCGTGTGGACTGGGAACATGACTGAGGTTTTATTCTGGAACCCTGTAGCCTGGGAACATAACTGAGGATTGATTCTGGAACCCTGTGGCCTGGGAACATGATACCGGTGGATTCTGGAACCCTGGGGACTGGGCATGTGACATCTGTTTAGATTGTGGAATACTGTGCCCCGGGAACCTGACTGAGCCTTGGTTCTGGAACCCTGTGGATTGGGAACATGACTGAGGTTTTATTCTAGAACCCTGTAGCCGGGAAACATAACTGAGGATTGATTCTCGAACCCTGTGGCCTGGGAACATGACATCGGTGGATTCTAGAACCCTGTGGCCTGGGAACATGTCTGAGGTTTGATGGTGGAAACCTGTGGCTTGGCAACATGACTAAGGTTTGATTCTGGAAGACTGTGGCCAGGAAGCATGATATCTGGTTGATTCTGGAAACTTGTGTCCTGGGAACATGACTGAGGTTTGTTTCTGGAAGCCTGTGCCCTGGGAACATGACTGAGGTTTGATTCTGGACACCTGTGTCCTGGGAACATGACTGAGGTTTGATGGTTGAAACCTGTGGCCCGCGCACATGACTCAGGTTTGATTCTGGAACCATGTGTCCTGGGAACATGACTGAGGTTTGATTTTGGAAACCTTTGGCCTGGGAAAATGACTGAGGTTTCATTGTGGAAACATGTGGCCTGGGATCATGACTGAGGTTTGATGGTGGAACACTCTGGCCTGGCAAAATGACTGAGGCTTGATTCTGGAACCCTGTGGCCCGGGAACATGAGAACGGTTTGATTCTGGAACCCTGTGGCCTTTAACATGACATCGGTGGATTCTGGAACCCTGTGGCCTGGGAACATGAGAACGGTTTGATTCTGGAACCCTGTGGCCTGGGAACATGAGTGAGGATTGATGGTGGAACCCTGTGGCCTGGCAACATGACTGAGGTTTGATACTGGAAGACTGTGGCCAGGAAACATGATATCGGGTTGATTCTGGAAACTTCTGTCCTGGGAACAAGACTGAGGTTTGATTCTGGAACCCTGTGTCCTGGGAATATGACAAAGGTTTGTTGCTGGAAGCCTGTTCCCTGGGTACATGACTGAGGTTTGATTCTGGACACCTGTGTCCTGGGAACATGAGTGATGTTTGATTGTTGAAACCTGTGGCCTGTGAACATGACTCAGGTTTGATTCTGGAACCATGTGTACTGGGAATATGACTGAGGTTTGATTCTGGAAACCTTTGGCCTGAGAAAATGACTGAGGTTTCATTGTGGAAACATGTGGCCTGGGATCATGACTGAGGTTTGATGGTGGAACACTCTGGCCTGGCAAAATGACTGAGGCTTGATTCTGGAACCCTGTGGCCCGGGAACGTGACTGAGGTTTGATGGCAGAAACCTGTGGCCTGGCAACATGACTGACATTTGATTCTGGATCCCTGTGGCCTGGGAACATGACTGAGGCGTGATTCTGGAAAACTGTGGCCTGGGAACATGACATCTGTTTAGATTGTGGAATACTGTGCCCCGGGAACCTGACTGAGCCTTGGTTCTGAAACCCTGTGGACTGGGAACATGACTGAGGTTTTATTCTGGAACCCTGTAGCCTGGGAACATAACTGAGGATTGAATCTGGAACCCTGTGGCCTGGGAACATGATACCGGTGGATTCTGGAACCCTGGGGACTGGGCATGTGACATCTGTTTAGATTGTGGAATACTGTGGCCCGGGAACCTGGCTGAGCCTTGGTTCTGGAACCCTGTGGATTGGGAACATGACTGAGGTTTTATTCTAGAACCCTGTAGCCTGGAAACATAACTGAGGATTGATTCTCAAACCCTGTGGCCTGGGAACATGACATCGGTGGATTCTAGAACCCTGTGGCCTGGGAACATGTCTGAGGTTTGATGGTGGAAACCTGTGGCTTGGCAACATGACTAAGGTTTGATTCTGGAAGACTGTGGCCAGGAAGCATGATATCTGGTTGATTCTGGAAACTTGTGTCCTGGGAACATGACTGAGGTTTGTTTCTGGAAGCCTGTGCCCTGGGAACATGACTGAGGTTTGATTCTGGACACCTGTGTCCTGGGAACATGACTGAGGTTTGATGGTTGAAACCTGTGGCCCGCGCACATGACTCAGGTTTGATTCTGGAACCATGTGTCCTGGGAACGTGACTGAGGTTTGATTTTGGAAACCTTTGGCCTGGGAAAATGACTGAGGTTTCATTGTGGAAACATGTGGCCTGGGATCATGACTGAGGTTTGATGGTGGAACACTCTGGCCTGGCAAAATGACTGAGGCTTGATTCTGGAACCCTGTGGCCCGGGAACATGAGAACGGTTTGATTCTGGAACCCTGTGGCCTTTAACATGACATCGGTAGATTCTGGAACCCTGTGGCCTGGGAACATGAGAACGGTTTGATTCTGGAACCCTGTGGCCTGGGAACATGAGTGAGGATTGATGGTGGAACCCTGTGGCCTGGGAACATGACTGAGGTTTGATACTGGAAGACTGTGGCCAGGAAACATGATATCGGGTTGATTCTGGAAACTTCTGTCCTGGGAACAAGACTGAGGTTTGATTCTGGAACCCTGTGTCCTGGGAATATGACAAAGGTTTGTTGCTGGAAGCCTGTTCCCTGGGTACATGACTGAGGTTTGATTCTGGACACCTGTGTCCTGGGAACATGAGTGATGTTTGATTGTTGAAACCTGCGGCCTGCGAACATGACTCAGGTTTGATTCTGGAACCATGTGTCCTGGGAATATGACTGAGGTTTGATTCTGGAAACCTTTGGCCTGAGAAAATGACTGACGTTTCATTGTGGAAACATGTGGCCTGGGATCATGACTGAGGTTTGATGGTGGAACACTCTGGCCTGGCAAAATGACTGAGGCTTGATTCTGGAACCCTGTGGCCCGGGAACGTGACTGAGGTTTGATGGCAGAAACCTGTGGCCTGGCAACATGACTGACGTTTGATTCTGGATCCCTGTGGCCTGGGAACATGACTGAGGCGTGATTCTGGAAAACTGTGGCCTGGGAACATGACATCTGTTTAGATTGTGGAATACTGTGCCCCGGGAACCTGACTGAGCCTTGGTTCTGAAACCCTGTGGACTGGGAACATGACTGAGGTTTTATTCTGGAACCCTGTAGCCTGGGAACATAACTGAGGATTGATTCTGGAACCCTGTGGCCTGGGAACATGATACCGGTGGATTCTGGAACCCTGGGGACTGGGCATGTGACATCTGTTTAGATTGTGGAATACTGTGCCCCGGGAACCTGACTGAGCCTTGGTTCTGGAACCCTGTGGATTGGGAACATGACTGAGGTTTTATTCTAGAACCCTGTAGCCGGGAAACATAACTGAGGATTGATTCTCGAACCCTGTGGCCTGGGAACATGACATCGGTGGATTCTAGAACCCTGTGGCCTGGGAACATGTCTGAGGTTTGATGGTGGAAACCTGTGGCTTGGCAACATGACTAAGGTTTGATTCTGGAAGACTGTGGCCAGGAAGCATGATATCTGGTTGATTCTGGAAACTTGTGTCCTGGGAACATGACTGAGGTTTGTTTCTGGAAGCCTGTGCCCTGGGAAAATGAATGAGGTTTGATTCTGGACACCTGTGTCCTGGGAACATGACTGAGGTTTGATGGTTGAAACCTGTGGCCCGCGCACATGACTCAGGTTTGATTCTGGAACCATGTGTCCTGGGAACATGACTGAGGTTTGATTTTGGAAACCTTTGGCCTGGGAAAATGACTGAGGTTTCATTGTGGAAACATGTGGCCTGGGATCATGACTGAGGTTTGATGGTGGAACACTCTGGCCTGGCAAAATGACTGAGGCTTGATTCTGGAACCCTGTGGCCCGGGAACATGAGAACGGTTTGATTCTGGAACCCTGTGGCCTTTAACATGACATCGGTGGATTCTGGAACCCTGTGGCCTGGGAACATGAGAACGGTTTGATTCTGGAACCCTGTGGCCTGGGAACATGAGTGAGGATTGATGGTGGAACCCTGTGGCCTGGCAACATGACTGAGGTTTGATACTGGAAGACTGTGGCCAGGAAACATGATATCGGGTTGATTCTGGAAACTTCTGTCCTGGGAACAAGACTGAGGTTTGATTCTGGAACCCTGTGTCCTGGGAATATGACAAAGGTTTGTTGCTGGAAGCCTGTTCCCTGGGTACATGACTGAGGTTTGATTCTGGACACCTGTGTCCTGAGAACATGAGTGATGTTTGATTGTTGAAACCTGTGGCCTGCGAACATGACTCAGGTTTGATTCTGGAACCATGTGTCCTGGGAATATGACTGAGGTTTGATTCTGGAAACCTTTAGCCTGAGAAAATGACTGAGGTTTCATTGTGGAAACATGTGGCCTGGGATCATGACTGAGGTTTGATGGTGGAACACTCTGGCCTGGCAAAATGACTGAGGCTTGATTCTGGAACCCTGTGGCCCGGGAACGTGACTGAGGTTTGATGGCAGAAACCTGTGGCCTGGCAACATGACTGACGTTTGATTCTGGATCCCTGTGGCCTGGGAACATGACTGAGGCGTGATTCTGGAAAACTGTGGCCTGGGAACATGACATCTGTTTAGATTGTGGAATACTGTGCCCCGGGAACCTGACTGAGCCTTGGTTCTGAAACCGTGTGGACTGGGAACATGACTGAGGTTTTATTCTGGAACCCTGTAGCCTGGGAACATAACTGAGGATTGATTCTGGAACCCTGTGGCCTGGGAACATGATACCGGTGGATTCTGGAACCCTGGGGACTGGGCATGTGACATCTGTTTAGATTGTGGAATACTGTGCCCCGGGAACCTGACTGAGCCTTGGTTCTGGAACCCTGTGGATTGGGAACATGACTGAGGTTTTATTCTAGAACCCTGTAGCCTGGAAACATAACTGAGGATTGATTCTCGAACCCTGTGGCCTGGGAACATGACATCGGTGGATTCTAGAACCCTGTGGCCTGCGAACATGTCTGAGGTTTGATGGTGGAAACCTGTGGCTTGGCAACATGACTAAGGTTTGATTCTGGAAGACTGTGGCCAGGAAGCATGATATCTGGTTGATTCTGGAAACTTGTGTCCTGGGAACATGACTGAGGTTTGTTTCTGGAAGCCTGTGCCCTGGGAACATGACTGAGGTTTGATTCTGGACACCTGTGTCCTGGGAACATGACTGAGGTTTGATGGTTGAAACCTGTGGCCCGTGCACATGACTCAGGTTTGATTCTGGAACCATGTGTCCTGGGAACATGACTGAGGTTTGATTTTGGAAACCTTTGGCCTGGGAAAATGACTGAGGTTTCATTGTGGAAACATGTGGCCTGGGATCATGACTGAGGTTTGATGGTGGAACACTCTGGCCTGGCAAAATGACTGAGGCTTGATTCTGGAACCCTGTGGCCCGGGAACATGAGAACGGTTTGATTCTGGAACCCTGTGGCCTTTAACATGACATCGGTGGATTCTGGAACCCTGTGGCCTGGGAACATGAGAACGGTTTGATTCTGGAACCCTGTGGCCTGGGAACATGAGTGAGGATTGATGGTGGAACCCTGTGGCCTGGCAACATGACTGAGGTTTGATACTGGAAGACTGTGGCCAGGAAACATGATATCGGGTTGATTCTGGAAACTTCTGTCCTGGGAACAAGACTGAGGTTTGATTCTGGAACCCTGTGTCCTGGGAATATGACAAAGGTTTGTTGCTGGAAGCCTGTTCCCTGGGTACATGACTGAGGTTTGATTCTGGACACCTGTGTCCTGGGAACATGAGTGATGTTTGATTGTTGAAACCTGCGGCCTGCGAACATGACTCAGGTTTGATTCTGGAACCATGTGTCCTGGGAATATGACTGAGGTTTGATTCTGGAAACCTTTGGCCTGAGAAAATGACTGAGGTTTCATTGTGGAAACATGTGGCCTGGGATCATGACTGAGGTTTGATGGTGGAACACTCTGGCCTGGCAAAATGACTGAGGCTTGATTCTGGAACCCTGTGGCCCGGGAACGTGACTGAGGTTTGATGGCAGAAACCTGTGGCCTGGCAACATGACTGACGTTTGATTCTGGATCCCTGTGGCCTGGGAACATGACTGAGGCGTGATTCTGGAAAACTGTGGCCTGGGAACATGACATCTGTTTAGATTGTGGAATACTGTGCCCCGGGAACCTGACTGAGCCTTGGTTCTGAAACCCTGTGGACTGGGAACATGACTGAGGTTTTATTCTGGAACCCTGTAGCCTGGGAACATAACTGAGGATTGATTCTGGAACCCTGTGGCCTGGGAACATGATACCGGTGGATTCTGGAACCCTGGGGACTGGGCATGTGACATCTGTTTAGATTGTGGAATACTGTGCCCCGGGAACCTGACTGAGCCTTGGTTCTGGAACCCTGTGGATTGGGAACATGACTGAGGTTTTATTCTAGAACCCTGTAGCCGGGAAACATAACTGAGGATTGATTCTCGAACCCTGTGGCCTGGGAACATGACATCGGTGGATTCTAGAACCCTGTGGCCTGGGAACATGTCTGAGGTTTGATGGTGGAAACCTGTGGCTTGGCAACATGACTAAGGTTTGATTCTGGAAGACTGTGGCCAGGAAGCATGATATCTGGTTGATTCTGGAAACTTGTGTCCTGGGAACATGACTGAGGTTTGTTTCTGGAAGCCTGTGCCCTGGGAACATGACTGAGGTTTGATTCTGGACACCTGTGTCCTGGGAACATGACTGAGGTTTGATGGTTGAAACCTGTGGCCCGCGCACATGACTCAGGTTTGATTCTGGAACCATGTGTCCTGGGAACATGACTGAGGTTTGATTTTGGAAACCTTTGGCCTGGAAAATGACTGAGGTTTCATTGTGGAAACATGTGGCCTGGGATCATGACTGAGGTTTGATGGTGGAACACTCTGGCCTGGCAAAATGACTGAGGCTTGATTCTGGAACCCTGTGGCCCGGGAACATGAGAACGGTTTGATTCTGGAACCCTGTGGCCTTTAACATGACATCGGTGGATTCTGGAACCCTGTGGCCTGGGAACATGAGAACGGTTTGATTCTGGAACCCTGTGGCCTGGGAACATGAGTGAGGATTGATGGTGGAACCCTGTGGCCTGGCAACATGACTGAGGTTTGATACTGGAAGACTGTGGCCAGGAAACATGATATCGGGTTGATTCTGGAAACTTCTGTCCTGGGAAAAAGACTGAGGTTTGATTCTGGAACCCTGTGTCCTGGGAATATGACAAAGGTTTGTTGCTGGAAGCCTGTTCCCTGGGTACATGACTGAGGTTTGATTCTGGACACCTGTGTCCTGGGAACATGAGTGATGTTTGATTGTTGAAACCTGTGGCCTGCGAACATGACTCAGGTTTGATTCTGGAACCATGTGTCCTGGGAATATGACTGAGGTTTGATTCTGGAAACCTTTGGCCTGAGAAAATGACTGAGGTTTCATTGTGGAAACATGTGGCCTGGGATCATGACTGAGGTTTGATGGTGGAACACTCTGGCCTGGCAAAATGACTGAGGCTTGATTCTGGAACGCTGTGGCCCGGGAACGTGACTGAGGTTTGATGGCAGAAACCTGTGGCCTGGCAACATGACTGACGTTTGATTCTGGATCCCTGTGGCCTGGGAACATGACTGAGGCGTGATTCTGGAAAACTGTGGCCTGGGAACATGACATCTGTTTAGATTGTGGAATACTGTGCCCCGGGAACCTGACTGAGCCTTGGTTCAGAAACCCTGTGGACTGGGAACATGACTGAGGTTTTATTCTGGAACCCTGTAGCCTGGGAACATAACTGAGGATTGATTCTGGAACCCTGTGGCCTGGGAACATGATACCGGTGGATTCTGGAACCCTGGGGACTGGGCATGTGACATCTGTTTAGATTGTGGAATACTGTGCCCCGGGAACCTGACTGAGCCTTGGTTCTGGAACCCTGTGGATTGGGAACATGACTGAGGTTTTATTCTAGAACCCTGTAGCCTGGAAACATAACTGAGGATTGATTCTCGAACCCTGTGGCCTGGGAACATGACATCGGTGGATTCTAGAACCCTGTGGCCTGCGAACATGTCTGAGGTTTGATGGTGGAACCCTGTGGCTTGGCAACATGACTAAGGTTTGATTCTGGAAGACTGTGGCCAGGAAGCATGATATCTGGTTGATTCTGGAAACTTGTGTCCTGGGAACATGACTGAGGTTTGTTTCTGGAAGCCTGTGCCCTGTGAACATGACTGAGGTTTGATTCTGGACACCTGTGTCCTGGGAACATGACTGAGGTTTGATGGTTGAAACCTGTGGCCCGTGCACATGACTCAGGTTTGATTCTGGAACCATGTGTCCTGGGAACATGACTGAAGTTTGATTTTGGAAACCTTTGGCCTGGGAAAATGACTGAGGTTTCATTGTGGAAACATGTGGCCTGGGATCATGACTGAGGTTTGATGGTGGAACACTCTGGCCTGGCAAAATGACTGAGGCTTGATTCTGGAACCCTGTGGCCCGGGAACATGAGAACGGTTTGATTCTGGAACCCTGTGGCCTTTAACATGACATCGGTGGATTCTGGAACCCTGTGGCCTGGGAACATGAGAACGGTTTGATTCTGGAACCCTGTGGCCTGGGAACATGAGTGAGGATTGATGGTGGAACCCTGTGGCCTGGCAACATGACTGAGGTTTGATACTGGAAGACTGTGGCCAGGAAACATGATATCGGGTTGATTCTGGAAACTTCTGTCCTGGGAACAAGACTGAGGTTTGATTCTGGAACCCTGTGTCCTGGGAATATGAGAAAGGTTTGTTGCTGGAAGCCTGTTCCCTGGGTACATGACTGAGGTTTGATTCTGGACACCTGTGTCCTGGGAACATGAGTGATGTTTGATTGTTGAAACCTGTGGCCTGCGAACATGACTCAGGTTTGATTCTGGAACCATGTGTCCTGGGAATATGACTGAGGTTTGATTCTGGAAACCTTTGGCCTGAGAAAATGACTGAGGTTTCATTGTGGAAACATGTGGCCTGGGATCATGACTGAGGTTTGATGGTGGAACACTCTGGCCTGGCAAAATGACTGAGGCTTGATTCTGGAACCCTGTGGCCCGGGAACGTGACTGAGGTTTGATGGCAGAAACCTGTGGCCTGGCAACATGACTGACGTTTGATTCTGGATCCCTGTGGTCTGGGAACATGACTGAGGCGTGATTCTGGAAAACTGTGGCCTGGGAACATGACATCTGTTTAGATTGTGGAATACTGTGCCCCGGGAACCTGACTGAGCCTTGGTTCTGAAACCCTGTGGACTGGGAACATGACTGAGGTTTTATTCTGGAACCCTGTAGCCTGGGAACATAACTGAGGATTGATTCTGGAACCCTGTGGCCTGGGAACATGATACCGGTGGATTCTGGAACCCTGGGGACTGGGCATGTGACATCTGTTTAGATTGTGGAATACTGTGCCCCGGGAACCTGACTGAGCCTTGGTTCTGGAACCCTGTGGATTGGGAACATGACTGAGGTTTTATTCTAGAACCCTGTAGCCTGGAAACATAACTGAGGATTGATTCTCGAACCCTGTGGCCTGGGAACATGACATCGGTGGATTCTAGAACCCTGTGGCCTGGGAACATGTCTGAGGTTTGATGGTGGAAACCTGTGGCTTGGCAACATGACTAAGGTTTGATTCTGGAAGACTGTGGCCAGGAAGCATGATATCTGGTTGATTCTGGAAACTTGTGTCCTGGGAACATGACTGAGGTTTGTTTCTGGAAGCCTGTGCCCTGCGAACATGACTGAGGTTTGATTCTGGACACCTGTGTCCTGGGAACATGACTGAGGTTTGATGGTTGAAACCTGTGGCCCGCGAACATGACTCAGGTTTGATTCTGGAACCATGTGTCCTGGGAACATGACTGAGGTTTGATTTTGGAAACCTTTGGCCTGGGAAAATGACTGAGGTTTCATTGTGGAAACATGTGGCCTGGGATCATGACTGAGGTTTGATGGTGGAACACCCTGGCCTGGCAAAATGACTGAGGCTTGATTCTGGAACCCTGTGGCCCGGGAACGTGACTGAGGTTTGATGGCAGAAACCTGTGGCCTGGCAACATGACTGACGTTTGATTCTGGATCCCTGTGGCCTGGGAACATGACTGAGGCGTGATTCTGGAAAACTGTGGCCTGGGAACATGACATCTGTTTAGATTGTGGAATACTGTGCCCCGGGAACCTGACTGAGCCTTGGTTCTGAAACCGTGTGGACTGGGAACATGACTGAGGTTTTATTCTGGAACCCTGTAGCCTGGGAACATAACTGAGGATTGATTCTGGAACCCTGTGGCCTGGGAACATGATACCGGTGGATTCTGGAACCCTGGGGACTGGGCATGTGACATCTGTTTAGATTGTGGAATACTGTGCCCCGGGAACCTGACTGAGCCTTGGTTCTGGAACTCTGTGGATTGGGAACATGACTGAGGTTTTATTCTAGAACCCTGTAGCCTGGAAACATAACTGAGGATTGATTCTCGAACCCTGTGGCCTCGGAACATGACATCGGTGGATTCTAGAACCCTGTGGCCTGGGAACATGTCTGAGGTTTGATGGTGGAAACCTGTGGCTTGGCAACATGACTAAGGTTTGATTCTGGAAGACTGTGGCCAGGAAGCATGATATCTGGTTGATTCTGGAAACTTGTGTCCTGGGAACATGACTGAGGTTTGTTTCTGGAAGCCTGTGCCCTGGGAACATGACTGAGGTTTGATTCTGGACACCTGTGTCCTGGGAACATGACTGAGGTTTGATGGTTGAAACCTGTGGCCCGCGCACATGACTCAGGTTTGATTCTGGAACCATGTGTCCTGGGAACATGACTGAGGTTTGATTTTGGAAACCTTTGGCCTGGGAAAATGACTGAGGTTTCATTGTGGAAACATGTGGCCTGGGATCATGACTGAGGTTTGATGGTGGAACACTCTGGCCTGGCAAAATGACTGAGGCTTGATTCTGGAACCCTGTGGCCCGGGAACATGAGAACGGTTTGATTCTGGAACCCTGTGGCCTTTAACATGACATCGGTGGATTCTGGAACCCTGTGGCCTGGGAACATGAGAACGGTTTGATTCTTGAACACTGTGGCCTGGGAACATGAGTGAGGATTGATGGTGGAACCCTGTGGCCTGGCAACATGACTGAGGTTTGATACTGGAAGACTGTGGCCAGGAAACATGATATCGGGTTGATTCTGGAAACTTCTGTCCTGGGAACAAGACTGAGGTTTGATTCTGGAACCCTGTGTCCTGGGAATATGAGAAAGGTTTGTTGCTGGAAGCCTGTTCCCTGGGTACATGACTGAGGTTTGATTCTGGACACCTGTGTCCTGGGAACATGAGTGATGTTTGATTGTTGAAACCTGTGGCCTGCGAACATGACTCAGGTTTGATTCTGGAACCATGTGTCCTGGGAATATGACTGAGGTTTGATTCTGGAAACCTTTGGCCTGAGAAAATGACTGAGGTTTCATTGTGGAAACATGTGGCCTGGGATCATGACTGAGGTTTGATGGTGGAACACTCTGGCCTGGCAAAATGACTGAGGCTTGATTCTGGAACCCTGTGGCCCGGGAACGTGACTGAGGTTTGATGGCAGAAACCTGTGGCCTGGCAACATGACTGACGTTTGATTCTGGATCCCTGTGGTCTGGGAACATGACTGAGGCGTGATTCTGGAAAACTGTGGCCTGGGAACATGACATCTGTTTAGATTGTGGAATACTGTGCCCCGGGAACCTGACTGAGCCTTGGTTCTGAAACCCTGTGGACTGGGAACATGACTGAGGTTTTATTCTGGAACCCTGTAGCCTGGGAACATAACTGAGGATTGATTCTGGAACCCTGTGGCCTGGGAACATGATACCGGTGGATTCTGGAACCCTGGGGACTGGGCATGTGACATCTGTTTAGATTGTGGAATACTGTGCCCCGGGAACCTGACTGAGCCTTGGTTCTGGAACCCTGTGGATTGGGAACATGACTGAGGTTTTATTCTAGAACCCTGTAGCCTGGAAACATAACTGAGGATTGATTCTCGAACCCTGTGGCCTGGGAACATGACATCGGTGGATTCTAGAACCCTGTGGCCTGGGAACATGTCTGAGGTTTGATGGTGGAAACCTGTGGCTTGGCAACATGACTAAGGTTTGATTCTGGAAGACTGTGGCCAGGAAGCATGATATCTGGTTGATTCTGGAAACTTGTGTCCTGGGAACATGACTGAGGTTTGTTTCTGGAAGCCTGTGCCCTGGGAACATGACTGAGGTTTGATTCTGGACACCTGTGTCCTGGGAACATGACTGAGGTTTGATGGTTGAAACCTGTGGCCCGCGCACATGACTCAGGTTTGATTCTGGAACCATGTGTCCTGGGAACATGACTGAGGTTTGATTTTGGAAACCTTTGGCCTGGGAAAATGACTGAGGTTTCATTGTGGAAACATGTGGCCTGGGATCATGACTGAGGTTTGATGGTGGAACACCCTGGCCTGGCAAAATGACTGAGGCTTGATTCTGGAACCCTGTGTCCCGGGAACGTGACTGAGGTTTGATGGCAGAAACCTGTGGCCTGGCAACATGACTGACGTTTGATTCTGGATCCCTGTGGCCTGGGAACATGACTGAGGCGTGATTCTGGAAAACTGTGGCCTGGGAACATGACATCTGTTTAGATTGTGGAATACTGTGCCCCGGGAACCTGACTGAGCCTTGGTTCTGAAACCGTGTGGACTGGGAACATGACTGAGGTTTTATTCTGGAACCCTGTAGCCTGGGAACATAACTGAGGATTGATTCTGGAACCCTGTGGCCTGGGAACATGATACCGGTGGATTCTGGAACCCTGGGGACTGGGCATGTGACATCTGTTTAGATTGTGGAATACTGTGCCCCGGGAACCTGACTGAGCCTTGGTTCTGGAACCCTGTGGATTGGGAACATGACTGAGGTTTTATTCTAGAACCCTGTAGCCTGGAAACATAACTGAGGATTGATTCTCGAACCCTGTGGCCTGGGAACATGACATCGGTGGATTCTAGAACCCTGTGGTCTGGGAACATGTCTGAGGTTTGATGGTGGAAACCTGTGGCTTGGCAACATGACTAAGGTTTGATTCTGGAAGACTGTGGCCAGGAAGCATGATATCTGGTTGATTCTGGAAACTTGTGTCCTGGGAACATGACTGAGGTTTGTTTCTGGAAGCCTGTGCCCTGGGAACATGACTGAGGTTTGATTCTGGACACCTGTGTCCTGGGAACATGACTGAGGTTTGATGGTTGAAACCTGTGGCCCGCGCACATGACTCAGGTTTGATTCTGGAACCATGTGTCCTGGGAACATGACTGAGGTTTGATTTTGGAAACCTTTGGCCTGGGAAAATGACTGAGGTTTCATTGTGGAAACATGTGGCCTGGGATCATGACTGAGGTTTGATGGTGGAACACTCTGGCCTGGCAAAATGACTGAGGCTTGATTCTGGAACCCTGTGGCCCGGGAACATGAGAACTGTTTGATTCTGGAACCCTGTGGCCTTTAACATGACATCGGTGGATTCTGGAACCCTGTGGCCTGGGAACATGAGAACGGTTTGATTCTGGAACCCTGTGGCCTGGGAACATGAGTGAGGATTGATGGTGGAACCCTGTGGCCTGGCAACATGACTGAGGTTTGATACTGGAAGACTGTGGCCAGGAAACATGATATCGGGTTGATTCTGGAAACTTCTGTCCTGGGAACAAGACTGAGGTTTGATTCTGGAACCCTGTGTCCTGGGAATATGAGAAAGGTTTGTTGCTGGAAGCCTGTTCCCTGGGTACATGACTGAGGTTTGATTCTGGACACCTGTGTCCTGGGAACATGAGTGATGTTTGATTGTTGAAACCTGTGGCCTGCGAACATGACTCAGGTTTGATTCTGGAACCATGTGTCCTGGGAATATGACTGAGGTTTGATTCTGGAAACCTTTGGCCTGAGAAAATGACTGAGGTTTCATTGTGGAAACATGTGGCCTGGGATCATGACTGAGGTTTGATGGTGGAACACTCTGGCCTGGCAAAATGACTGAGGCTTGATTCTGGAACCCTGTGGCCCGGGAACGTGACTGAGGTTTGATGGCAGAAACCTGTGGCCTGGCAACATGACTGACGTTTGATTCTGGATCCCTGTGGTCTGGGAACATGACTGAGGCGTGATTCTGGAAAACTGTGGCCTGGGAACATGACATCTGTTTAGATTGTGGAATACTGTGCCCCGGGAACCTGACTGAGCCTTGGTTCTGAAACCCTGTGGACTGGGAACATGACTGAGGTTTTATTCTGGAACCCTGTAGCCTGGGAACATAACTGAGGATTGATTCTGGAACCCTGTGGCCTGGGAACATGATACCGGTGGATTCTGGAACCCTGGGGACTGGGCATGTGACATCTGTTTAGATTGTGGAATACTGTGCCCCGGGAACCTGACTGAGCCTTGGTTCTGGAACCCTGTGGATTGGGAACATGACTGAGGTTTTATTCTAGAACCCTGTAGCCTGGAAACATAACTGAGGATTGATTCTCGAACCCTGTGGCCTGGGAACATGACATCGGTGGATTCTAGAACCCTGTGGCCTGGGAACATGTCTGAGGTTTGATGGTGGAAACCTGTGGCTTGGCAACATGACTAAGGTTTGATTCTGGAAGACTGTGGCCAGGAAGCATGATATCTGGTTGATTCTGGAAACTTGTGTCCTGGGAACATGACTGAGGTTTGTTTCTGGAAGCCTGTGCCCTGGGAACATGACTGAGGTTTGATTCTGGACACCTGTGTCCTGGGAACATGACTGAGGTTTGATGGTTGAAACCTGTGGCCCGCGCACATGACTCAGGTTTGATTCTGGAACCATGTGTCCTGGGAACATGACTGAGGTTTGATTTTGGAAACCTTTGGCCTGGGAAAATGACTGAGGTTTCATTGTGGAAACATGTGGCCTGGGATCATGACTGAGGTTTGATGGTGGAACACTCTGGCCTGGCAAAATGACTGAGGCTTGATTCTGGAACCCTGTGGCCCGGGAACATGAGAACGGTTTGATTCTGGAACCCTGTGGCCTTTAACATGACATCGGTGGATTCTGGAACCCTGTGGCCTGGGAACATGAGAACGGTTTGATTCTGGAACCCTGTGGCCTGGGAACATGAGTGAGGATTGATGGTGGAACCCTGTGGCCTGGCAACATGACTGAGGTTTGATACTGGAAGACTGTGGCCAGGAAACATGATATCGGGTTGATTCTGGAAACTTCTGTCCTGGGAACAAGACTGAGGTTTGATTCTGGAACCCTGTGTCCTGGGAATATGACAAAGGTTTGTTGCTGGAAGCCTGTTCCCTGGGTACATGACTGAGGTTTGATTCTGGACACCTGTGTCCTGGGAACATGAGTGATGTTTGATTGTTGAAACCTGTGGCCTGCGAACATGACTCAGGTTTGATTCTGGAACCATGTGTCCTGGGAATATGACTGAGGTTTGATTCTGGAAACCTTTGGCCTGAGAAAATGACTGAGGTTTCATTGTGGAAACATGTGGCCTGGGATCATGACTGAGGTTTGATGGTGGAACACTCTGGCCTGGCAAAATGACTGAGGCTTGATTCTGGAACCCTGTGGCCCGGGAACGTGACTGAGGTTTGATGGCAGAAACCTGTGGCCTGGCAACATGACTGACGTTTGATTCTGGATCCCTGTGGTCTGGGAACATGACTGAGGCGTGATTCTGGAAAACTGTGGCCTGGGAACATGACATCTGTTTAGATTGTGGAATACTGTGCCCCGGGAACCTGACTGAGCCTTGGTTCTGAAACCCTGTGGACTGGGAACATGACTGAGGTTTTATTCTGGAACCCTGTAGCCTGGGAACATAACTGAGGATTGATTCTGGAACCCTGTGGCCTGGGAACATGATACCGGTGGATTCTGGAACCCTGGGGACTGGGCATGTGACATCTGTTTAGATTGTGGAATACTGTGCCCCGGGAACCTGACTGAGCCTTGGTTCTGGAACCCTGTGGATTGGGAACATGACTGAGGTTTTATTCTAGAACCCTGTAGCCTGGAAACATAACTGAGGATTGATTCTCGAACCCTGTGGCCTGGGAACATGACATCGGTGGATTCTAGAACCCTGTGGCCTGGGAACATGTCTGAGGTTTGATGGTGGAAACCTGTGGCTTGGCAACATGACTAAGGTTTGATTCTGGAAGACTGTGGCCAGGAAGCATGATATCTGGTTGATTCTGGAAACTTGTGTCCTGGGAACATGACTGAGGTTTGTTTCTGGAAGCCTGTGCCCTGCGAACATGACTGAGGTTTGATTCTGGACACCTGTGTCCTGGGAACATGACTGAGGTTTGATGGTTGAAACCTGTGGCCCGCGAACATGACTCAGGTTTGATTCTGGAACCATGTGTCCTGGGAACATGACTGAGGTTTGATTTTGGAAACCTTTGGCCTGGGAAAATGACTGAGGTTTCATTGTGGAAACATGTGGCCTGGGATCATGACTGAGGTTTGATGGTGGAACACCCTGGCCTGGCAAAATGACTGAGGCTTGATTCTGGAACCCTGTGGCCCGGGAACGTGACTGAGGTTTGATGGCAGAAACCTGTGGCCTGGCAACATGACTGACGTTTGATTCTGGATCCCTGTGGCCTGGGAACATGACTGAGGCGTGATTCTGGAAAACTGTGGCCTGGGAACATGACATCTGTTTAGATTGTGGAATACTGTGCCCCGGGAACCTGACTGAGCCTTGGTTCTGAAACCGTGTGGACTGGGAACATGACTGAGGTTTTATTCTGGAACCCTGTAGCCTGGGAACATAACTGAGGATTGATTCTGGAACCCTGTGGCCTGGGAACATGATACCGGTGGATTCTGGAACCCTGGGGACTGGGCATGTGACATCTGTTTAGATTGTGGAATACTGTGCCCCGGGAACCTGACTGAGCCTTGGTTCTGGAACTCTGTGGATTGGGAACATGACTGAGGTTTTATTCTAGAACCCTGTAGCCTGGAAACATAACTGAGGATTGATTCTCGAACCCTGTGGCCTCGGAACATGACATCGGTGGATTCTAGAACCCTGTGGCCTGGGAACATGTCTGAGGTTTGATGGTGGAAACCTGTGGCTTGGCCACATGACTAAGGTTTGATTCTGGAAGACTGTGGCCAGGAAGCATGATATCTGGTTGATTCTGGAAACTTGTGTCCTGGGAACATGACTGAGGTTTGTTTCTGGAAGCCTGTGCCCTGGGAACATGACTGAGGTTTGATTCTGGACACCTGTGTCCTGGGAACATGACTGAGGTTTGATGGTTGAAACCTGTGGCCCGCGCACATGACTCAGGTTTGATTCTGGAACCATGTGTCCTGGGAACATGACTGAGGTTTGATTTTGGAAACCTTTGGCCTGGGAAAATGACTGAGGTTTCATTGTGGAAACATGTGGCCTGGGATCATGACTGAGGTTTGATGGTGGAACACTCTGGCCTGGCAAAATGACTGAGGCTTGATTCTGGAACCCTGTGGCCCGGGAACATGAGAACGGTTTGATTCTGGAACCCTGTGGCCTTTAACATGACATCGGTGGATTCTGGAACCCTGTGGCCTGGGAACATGAGAACGGTTTGATTCTGGAACCCTGTGGCCTGGGAACATGAGTGAGGATTGATGGTGGAACCCTGTGGCCTGGCAACATGACTGAGGTTTGATACTGGAAGACTGTGGCCAGGAAACATGATATCGGGTTGATTCTGGAAACTTCTGTCCTGGGAACAAGACTGAGGTTTGATTCTGGAACCCTGTGTCCTGGGAATATGACAAAGGTTTGTTGCTGGAAGCCTGTTCCCTGGGTACATGACTGAGGTTTGATTCTGGACACCTGTGTCCTGGGAACATGAGTGATGTTTGATTGTTGAAACCTGTGGCCTGCGAACATGACTCAGGTTTGATTCTGGAACCATGTGTCCTGGGAATATGACTGAGGTTTGATTCTGGAAACCTTTGGCCTGAGAAAATGACTGAGGTTTCATTGTGGAAACATGTGGCCTGGGATCATGACTGAGGTTTGATGGTGGAACACTCTGGCCTGGCAAAATGACTGAGGCTTGATTCTGGAACCCTGTGGCCCGGGAACGTGACTGAGGTTTGATGGCAGAAACCTGTGGCCTGGCAACATGACTGACGTTTGATTCTGGATCCCTGTGGTCTGGGAACATGACTGAGGCGTGATTCTGGAAAACTGTGGCCTGGGAACATGACATCTGTTTAGATTGTGGAATACTGTGCCCCGGGAACCTGACTGAGCCTTGGTTCTGAAACCCTGTGGACTGGGAACATGACTGAGGTTTTATTCTGGAACCCTGTAGCCTGGGAACATAACTGAGGATTGATTCTGGAACCCTGTGGCCTGGGAACATGATACCGGTGGATTCTGGAACCCTGGGGACTGGGCATGTGACATCTGTTTAGATTGTGGAATACTGTGCCCCGGGAACCTGACTGAGCCTTGGTTCTGGAACCCTGTGGATTGGGAACATGACTGAGGTTTTATTCTAGAACCCTGTAGCCTGGAAACATAACTGAGGATTGATTCTCGAACCCTGTGGCCTGGGAACATGACATCGGTGGATTCTAGAACCCTGTGGCCTGGGAACATGTCTGAGGTTTGATGGTGGAAACCTGTGGCTTGGCAACATGACTAAGGTTTGATTCTGGAAGACTGTGGCCAGGAAGCATGATATCTGGTTGATTCTGGAAACTTGTGTCCTGGGAACATGACTGAGGTTTGTTTCTGGAAGCCTGTGCCCTGCGAACATGACTGAGGTTTGATTCTGGACACCTGTGTCCTGGGAACATGACTGAGGTTTGATGGTTGAAACCTGTGGCCCGCGAACATGACTCAGGTTTGATTCTGGAACCATGTGTCCTGGGAACATGACTGAGGTTTGATTTTGGAAACCTTTGGCCTGGGAAAATGACTGAGGTTTCATTGTGGAAACATGTGGCCTGGGATCATGACTGAGGTTTGATGGTGGAACACTCTGGCCTGGCAAAATGACTGAGGCTTGATTCTGGAACCCTGTGGCCCGGGAACATGAGAACGGTTTGATTCTGGAACCCTGTGGCCTTTAACATGACATCGGTGGATTCTGGAACCCTGTGGCCTGGGAACATGAGAACGGTTTGATTCTGGAACCCTGTGGCCTGGGAACATGAGTGAGGATTGATGGTGGAACCCTGTGGCCTGGCAACATGACTGAGGTTTGATACTGGAAGACTGTGGCCAGGAAACATGATATCGGGTTGATTCTGGAAACTTCTGTCCTGGGAACAAGACTGAGGTTTGATTCTGGAACCCTGTGTCCTGGGAATATGACAAAGGTTTGTTGCTGGAAGCCTGTTCCCTGGGTACATGACTGAGGTTTGATTCTGGACACCTGTGTCCTGGGAACATGAGTGATGTTTGATTGTTGAAACCTGTGGCCTGCGAACATGACTCAGGTTTGATTCTGGAACCATGTGTCCTGGGAATATGACTGAGGTTTGATTCTGGAAACCTTTGGCCTGAGAAAATGACTGAGGTTTCATTGTGGAAACATGTGGCCTGGGATCATGACTGAGGTTTGATGGTGGAACACTCTGGCCTGGCAAAATGACTGAGGCTTGATTCTGGAACCCTGTGGCCCGGGAACGTGACTGAGGTTTGATGGCAGAAACCTGTGGCCTGGCAACATGACTGACGTTTGATTCTGGATCCCTGTGGTCTGGGAACATGACTGAGGCGTGATTCTGGAAAACTGTGGCCTGGGAACATGACATCTGTTTAGATTGTGGAATACTGTGCCCCGGGAACCTGACTGAGCCTTGGTTCTGAAACCCTGTGGACTGGGAACATGACTGAGGTTTTATTCTGGAACCCTGTAGCCTGGGAACATAACTGAGGATTGATTCTGGAACCCTGTGGCCTGGGAACATGATACCGGTGGATTCTGGAACCCTGGGGACTGGGCATGTGACATCTGTTTAGATTGTGGAATACTGTGCCCCGGGAACCTGACTGAGCCTTGGTTCTGGAACCCTGTGGATTGGGAACATGACTGAGGTTTTATTCTAGAACCCTGTAGCCTGGAAACATAACTGAGGATTGATTCTCGAACCCTGTGGCCTGGGAACATGACATCGGTGGATTCTAGAACCCTGTGGCCTGGGAACATGTCTGAGGTTTGATGGTGGAAACCTGTGGCTTGGCAACATGACTAAGGTTTGATTCTGGAAGACTGTGGCCAGGAAGCATGATATCTGGTTGATTCTGGAAACTTGTGTCCTGGGAACATGACTGAGGTTTGTTTCTGGAAGCCTGTGCCCTGTGAACATGACTGAGGTTTGATTCTGGACACCTGTGTCCTGGGAACATGACTGAGGTTTGATGGTTGAAACCTGTGGCCCGCGCACATGACTCAGGTTTGATTCTGGAACCATGTGTCCTGGGAACATGACTGAGGTTTGATTTTGGAAACCTTTGGCCTGGGAAAATGACTGAGGTTTCATTGTGGAAACATGTGGCCTGGGATCATGACTGAGGTTTGATGGTGGAACACTCTGGCCTGGCAAAATGACTGAGGCTTGATTCTGGAACCCTGTGGCCCGGGAACATGAGAACGGTTTGATTCTGGAACCCTGTGGCCTTTAACATGACATCGGTGGATTCTGGAACCCTGTGGCCTGGGAACATGAGAACGGTTTGATTCTGGAACCCTGTGGCCTGGGAACATGAGTGAGGATTGATGGTGGAACCCTGTGGCCTGGCAACATGACTGAGGTTTGATACTGGAAGACTGTGGCCAGGAAACATGATATCGGGTTGATTCTGGAAACTTCTGTCCTGGGAACAAGACTGAGGTTTGATTCTGGAACCCTGTGTCCTGGGAATATGACAAAGGTTTGTTGCTGGAAGCCTGTTCCCTGGGTACATGACTGAGGTTTGATTCTGGACACCTGTGTCCTGGGAACATGAGTGATGTTTGATTGTTGAAACCTGTGGCCTGCGAACATGACTCAGGTTTGATTCTGGAACCATGTGTCCTGGGAATATGACTGAGGTTTGATTCTGGAAACCTTTGGCCTGAGAAAATGACTGAGGTTTCATTGTGGAAACATGTGGCCTGGGATCATGACTGAGGTTTGATGGTGGAACACTCTGGCCTGGCAAAATGACTGAGGCTTGATTCTGGAACCCTGTGGCCCGGGAACGTGACTGAGGTTTGATGGCAGAAACCTGTGGCCTGGCCACATGACTGACGTTTGATTCTGGATCCCTGTGGTCTGGGAACATGACTGAGGCGTGATTCTGGAAAACTGTGGCCTGGGAACATGACATCTGTTTAGATTGTGGAATACTGTGCCCCGGGAACCTGACTGAGCCTTGGTTCTGAAACCCTGTGGACTGGGAACATGACTGAGGTTTTATTCTGGAACCCTGTAGCCTGGGAACATAACTGAGGATTGATTCTGGAACCCTGTGGCCTGGGAACATGATACCGGTGGATTCTGGAACCCTGGGGACTGGGCATGTGACATCTGTTTAGATTGTGGAATACTGTGGCCCGGGAACCTGGCTGAGCCTTGGTTCTGGAACCCTGTGGATTGGGAACATGACTGAGGTTTTATTCTAGAACCCTGTAGCCTGGAAACATAACTGAGGATTGATTCTCGAACCCTGTGGCCTGGGAACATGACATCGGTGGATTCTAGAACCCTGTGGCCTGGGAACATGTCTGAGGTTTGATGGTGGAAACCTGTGGCTTGGCAACATGACTAAGGTTTGATTCTGGAAGACTGTGGCCAGGAAGCATGATATCTGGTTGATTCTGGAAACTTGTGTCCTGGGAACATGACTGAGGTTTGTTTCTGGAAGCCTGTGCCCTGCGAACATGACTGAGGTTTGATTCTGGACACCTGTGTCCTGGGAACATGACTGAGGTTTGATGGTTGAAACCTGTGGCCCGCGAACATGACTCAGGTTTGATTCTGGAACCATGTGTCCTGGGAACATGACTGAGGTTTGATTTTGGAAACCTTTGGCCTGGGAAAATGACTGAGGTTTCATTGTGGAAACATGTGGCCTGGGATCATGACTGAGGTTTGATGGTGGAACACTCTGGCCTGGCAAAATGACTGAGGCTTGATTCTGGAACCCTGTGGCCCGGGAACATGAGAACGGTTTGATTCTGGAACCCTGTGGCCTTTAACATGACATCGGTGGATTCTGGAACCCTGTGGCCTGGGAACATGAGAACGGTTTGATTCTGGAACCCTGTGGCCTGGGAACATGAGTGAGGATTGATGGTGGAACCCTGTGGCCTGGCAACATGACTGAGGTTTGATACTGGAAGACTGTGGCCAGGAAACATGATATCGGGTTGATTCTGGAAACTTCTGTCCTGGGAAAAAGACTGAGGTTTGATTCTGGAAGCCTGTGCCCTGTGAACATGACTGAGGTTTGATTCTGGACACCTGTGTCCTGGGAACATGACTGAGGTTTGATGGTTGAAACCTGTGGCCCGTGCACATGACTCAGGTTTGATTCTGGAACCATGTGTCCTGGGAACATGACTGAGGTTTGATTTTGGAAACCTTTGGCCTGGGAAAATGACTGAGGTTTCATTGTGGAAACATGTGGCCTGGGATCATGACTGAGGTTTGATGGTGGAACACTCTGGCCTGGCAAAATGACTGAGGCTTGATTCTGGAACCCTGTGGCCTTTAACATGACATCGGTGGATTCTGGAACCCTGTGGCCTGGGAACATGAGAACGGTTTGATTCTGGAACCCTGTGGCCTGGGAACATGAGTGAGGATTGATGGTGGAACCCTGTGGCCTGGCAACATGACTGAGGTTTGATACTGGAAGACTGTGGCCAGGAAACATGATATCGGGTTGATTCTGGAAACTTCTGTCCTGGGAACAAGACTGAGGTTTGATTCTGGAACCCTGTGTCCTGGGAATATGACAAAGGTTTGTTGCTGGAAGCCTGTTCCCTGGGTACATGACTGAGGTTTGATTCTGGACACCTGTGTCCTGGGAACATGAGTGATGTTTGATTGTTGAAACCTGTGGCCTGCGAACATGACTCAGGTTTGATTCTGGAACCATGTGTCCTGGGAATATGACTGAGGTTTGATTCTGGAAACCTTTGGCCTGAGAAAATGACTGAGGTTTCATTGTGGAAACATGTGGCCTGGGATCATGACTGAGGTTTGATGGTGGAACACTCTGGCCTGGCAAAATGACTGAGGCTTGATTCTGGAACCCTGTGGCCCGGGAACGTGACTGAGGTTTGATGGCAGAAACCTGTGGCCTGGCAACATGACTGACGTTTGATTCTGGATCCCTGTGGTCTGGGAACATGACTGAGGCGTGATTCTGGAAAACTGTGGCCTGGGAACATGACATCTGTTTAGATTGTGGAATACTGTGCCCCGGGAACCTGACTGAGCCTTGGTTCTGAAACCCTGTGGACTGGGAACATGACTGAGGTTTTATTCTGGAACCCTGTAGCCTGGGAACATAACTGAGGATTGATTCTGGAACCCTGTGGCCTGGGAACATGATACCGGTGGATTCTGGAACCCTGGGGACTGGGCATGTGACATCTGTTTAGATTGTGGAATACTGTGCCCCGGGAACCTGACTGAGCCTTGGTTCTGGAACCCTGTGGATTGGGAACATGACTGAGGTTTTATTCTAGAACCCTGTAGCCTGGAAACATAACTGAGGATTGATTCTCGAACCCTGTGGCCTGGGAACATGACATCGGTGGATTCTAGAACCCTGTGGCCTGGGAACATGTCTGAGGTTTGATGGTGGAAACCTGTGGCTTGGCAACATGACTAAGGTTTGATTCTGGAAGACTGTGGCCAGGAAGCATGATATCTGGTTGATTCTGGAAACTTGTGTCCTGGGAACATGACTGAGGTTTGTTTCTGGAAGCCTGTGCCCTGCGAACATGACTGAGGTTTGATTCTGGACACCTGTGTCCTGGGAACATGACTGAGGTTTGATGGTTGAAACCTGTGGCCCGCGAACATGACTCAGGTTTGATTCTGGAACCATGTGTCCTGGGAACATGACTGAGGTTTGATTTTGGAAACCTTTGGCCTGGGAAAATGACTGAGGTTTCATTGTGGAAACATGTGGCCTGGGATCATGACTGAGGTTTGATGGTGGAACACCCTGGCCTGGCAAAATGACTGAGGCTTGATTCTGGAACCCTGTGGCCCGGGAACGTGACTGAGGTTTGATGGCAGAAACCTGTGGCCTGGCAACATGACTGACGTTTGATTCTGGATCCCTGTGGCCTGGGAACATGACTGAGGCGTGATTCTGGAAAACTGTGGCCTGGGAACATGACATCTGTTTAGATTGTGGAATACTGTGCCCCGGGAACCTGACTGAGCCTTGGTTCTGAAACCCTGTGGACTGGGAACATGACTGAGGTTTTATTCTGGAACCCTGTAGCCTGGGAACATAACTGAGGATTGATTCTGGAACCCTGTGGCCTGGGAACATGATACCGCTGGATTCTGGAACCCTGGGGACTGGGCATGTGACATCTGTTTAGATTGTGGAATACTGTGCCCCGGGAACCTGACTGAGCCTTGGTTCTGGAACCCTGTGGATTGGGAACATGACTGAGGTTTTATTCTAGAACCCTGTAGCCTGGAAACATAACTGAGGATTGATTCTCGAACCCTGTGGCCTCGGAACATGACATCGGTGGATTCTAGAACCCTGTGGCCTGGGAACATGTCTGAGGTTTGATGGTGGAAACCTGTGGCTTGGCAACATGACTAAGGTTTGATTCTGGAAGACTGTGGCCAGGAAGCATGATATCTGGTTGATTCTGGAAACTTGTGTCCTGGGAACATGACTGAGGTTTGTTTCTGGAAGCCTGTGCCCTGGGAACATGACTGAGGTTTGATTCTGGACACCTGTGTCCTGGGAACATGACTGAGGTTTGATGGTTGAAACCTGTGGCCCGCGCACATGACTCAGGTTTGATTCTGGAACCATGTGTCCTGGGAACATGACTGAGGTTTGATTTTGGAAACCTTTGGCCTGGGAAAATGACTGAGGTTTCATTGTGGAAACATGTGGCCTGGGATCATGACTGAGGTTTGATGGTGGAACACTCTGGCCTGGCAAAATGACTGAGGCTTGATTCTGGAACCCTGTGGCCCGGGAACATGAGAACGGTTTGATTCTGGAACCCTGTGGCCTTTAACATGACATCGGTGGATTCTGGAACCCTGTGGCCTGGGAACATGAGAACGGTTTGATTCTGGAACCCTGTGGCCTGGGAACATGAGTGAGGATTGATGGTGGAACCCTGTGGCCTGGCAACATGACTGAGGTTTGATACTGGAAGACTGTGGCCAGGAAACATGATATCGGGTTGATTCTGGAAACTTCTGTCCTGGGAACAAGACTGAGGTTTGATTCTGGAACCCTGTGTCCTGGGAATATGACAAAGGTTTGTTGCTGGAAGCCTGTTCCCTGGGTACATGACTGAGGTTTGATTCTGGACACCTGTGTCCTGGGAACATGAGTGATGTTTGATTGTTGAAACCTGTGGCCTGCGAACATGACTCAGGTTTGATTCTGGAACCATGTGTCCTGGGAATATGACTGAAGTTTGATTCTGGAAACCTTTGGCCTGAGAAAATGACTGAGGTTTCATTGTGGAAACATGTGGCCTGGGATCATGACTGAGGTTTGATGGTGGAACACTCTGGCCTGGCAAAATGACTGAGGCTTGATTCTGGAACCCTGTGGCCCGGGAACGTGACTGAGGTTTGATGGCAGAAACCTGTGGCCTGGCAACATGACTGACGTTTGATTCTGGATCCCTGTGGTCTGGGAACATGACTGAGGCGTGATTCTGGAAAACTGTGGCCTGGGAACATGACATCTGTTTAGATTGTGGAATACTGTGCCCCGGGAACCTGACTGAGCCTTGGTTCTGAAACCCTGTGGACTGGGAACATGACTGAGGTTTTATTCTGGAACCCTGTAGCCTGGGAACATAACTGAGGATTGATTCTGGAACCCTGTGGCCTGGGAACATGATACCGGTGGATTCTGGAACCCTGGGGACTGGGCATGTGACATCTGTTTAGATTGTGGAATACTGTGCCCCGGGAACCTGACTGAGCCTTGGTTCTGGAACCCTGTGGATTGGGAACATGACTGAGGTTTTATTCTAGAACCCTGTAGCCTGGAAACATAACTGAGGATTGATTCTCGAACCCTGTGGCCTGGGAACATGACATCGGTGGATTCTAGAACCCTGTGGCCTGGGAACATGTCTGAGGTTTGATGGTGGAAACCTGTGGCTTGGCAACATGACTAAGGTTTGATTCTGGAAGACTGTGGCCAGGAAGCATGATATCTGGTTGATTCTGGAAACTTGTGTCCTGGGAACATGACTGAGGTTTGTTTCTGGAAGCCTGTGCCCTGCGAACATGACTGAGGTTTGATTCTGGACACCTGTGTCCTGGGAACATGACTGAGGTTTGATGGTTGAAACCTGTGGCCCGCGCACATGACTCAGGTTTGATTCTGGAACCATGTGTCCTGGGAACATGACTGAGGTTTGATTTTGGAAACCTTTGGCCTGGGAAAATGACTGAGGTTTCATTGTGGAAACATGTGGCCTGGGATCATGACTGAGGTTTGATGGTGGAACACTCTGGCCTGGCAAAATGACTGAGGCTTGATTCTGGAACCCTGTGGCCCGGGAACATGAGAACGGTTTGATTCTGGAACCCTGTGGCCTTTAACATGACATCGGTGGATTCTGGAACCCTGTGGCCTGGGAACATGAGAACGGTTTGATTCTGGAACCCTGTGGCCTGGGAACATGAGTGAGGATTGATGGTGGAACCCTGTGGCCTGGCAACATGACTGAGGTTTGATACTGGAAGACTGTGGCCAGGAAACATGATATCGGGTTGATTCTGGAAACTTCTGTCCTGGGAACAAGACTGAGGTTTGATTCTGGAACCCTGTGTCCTGGGAATATGACAAAGGTTTGTTGCTGGAAGCCTGTTCCCTGGGTACATGACTGAGGTTTGATTCTGGACACCTGTGTCCTGGGAACATGAGTGATGTTTGATTGTTGAAACCTGTGGCCTGCGAACATGACTCAGGTTTGATTCTGGAACCATGTGTCCTGGGAATATGACTGAGGTTTGATTCTGGAAACCTTTGGCCTGAGAAAATGACTGAGGTTTCATTGTGGAAACATGTGGCCTGGGATCATGACTGAGGTTTGATGGTGGAACACTCTGGCCTGGCAAAATGACTGAGGCTTGATTCTGGAACCCTGTGGCCCGGGAACGTGACTGAGGTTTGATGGCAGAAACCTGTGGCCTGGCCACATGACTGACGTTTGATTCTGGATCCCTGTGGTCTGGGAACATGACTGAGGCGTGATTCTGGAAAACTGTGGCCTGGGAACATGACATCTGTTTAGATTGTGGAATACTGTGCCCCGGGAACCTGACTGAGCCTTGGTTCAGAAACCGTGTGGACTGGGAACATGACTGAGGTTTTATTCTGGAACCCTGTAGCCTGGGAACATAACTGAGGATTGATTCTGGAACCCTGTGGCCTGGGAACATGATACCGGTGGATTCTGGAACCCTGGGGACTGGGCATGTGACATCTGTTTAGATTGTGGAATACTGTGCCCCGGGAACCTGACTGAGCCTTGGTTCTGGAACCCTGTGGATTGGGAACATGACTGAGGTTTTATTCTAGAACCCTGTAGCCTGGAAACATAACTGAGGATTGATTCTCGAACCCTGTGGCCTGGGAACATGACATCGGTGGATTCTAGAACCCTGTGGCCTGGGAACATGTCTGAGGTTTGATGGTGGAAACCTGTGGCTTGGCAACATGACTAAGGTTTGATTCTGGAAGACTGTGGCCAGGAAGCATGATATCTGGTTGATTCTGGAAACTTGTGTCCTGGGAACATGACTGAGGTTTGTTTCTGGAAGCCTGTGCCCTGCGAACATGACTGAGGTTTGATTCTGGACACCTGTGTCCTGGGAACATGACTGAGGTTTGATGGTTGAAACCTGTGGCCCGCGAACATGACTCAGGTTTGATTCTGGAACCATGTGTCCTGGGAACATGACTGAGGTTTGATTTTGGAAACCTTTGGCCTGGGAAAATGACTGAGGTTTCATTGTGGAAACATGTGGCCTGGGATCATGACTGAGGTTTGATGGTGGAACACTCTGGCCTGGCAAAATGACTGAGGCTTGATTCTGGAACCCTGTGGCCCGGGAACATGAGAACGGTTTGATTCTGGAACCCTGTGGCCTTTAACATGACATCGGTGGATTCTGGAACCCTGTGGCCTGGGAACATGAGAACGGTTTGATTCTGGAACCCTGTGGCCTGGGAACATGAGTGAGGATTGATGGTGGAACCCTGTGGCCTGGCAACATGACTGAGGTTTGATACTGGAAGACTGTGGCCAGGAAACATGATATCGGGTTGATTCTGGAAACTTCTGTCCTGGGAAAAAGACTGAGGTTTGATTCTGGAAGCCTGTGCCCTGTGAACATGACTGAGGTTTGATTCTGGACACCTGTGTCCTGGGAACTTGACTGAGGTTTGATGGTTGAAACCTGTGGCCCGTGCACATGACTCAGGTTTGATTCTGGAACCATGTGTCCTGGGAACATGACTGAGGTTTGATTTTGGAAACCTTTGGCCTGGGAAAATGACTGAGGTTTCATTGTGGAAACATGTGGCCTGGGATCATGACTGAGGTTTGATGGTGGAACACTCTGGCCTGGCAAAATGACTGAGGCTTGATTCTGGAACCCTGTGGCCCGGGAACGTGACTGAGGTTTGATGGCAGAAACCTGTGGCCTGGCCACATGACTGACGTTTGATTCTGGATCCCTGTGGTCTGGGAACATGACTGAGGCGTGATTCTGGAAAACTGTGGCCTGGGAACATGACATCTGTTTAGATTGTGGAATACTGTGCCCCGGGAACCTGACTGAGCCTTGGTTCAGAAACCGTGTGGACTGGGAACATGACTGAGGTTTTATTCTGGAACCCTGTAGCCTGGGAACATAACTGAGGATTGATTCTGGAACCCTGTGGCCTGGGAACATGATACCGGTGGATTCTGGAACCCTGGGGACTGGGCATGTGACATCTGTTTAGATTGTGGAATACTGTGCCCCGGGAACCTGACTGAGCCTTGGTTCTGGAACCCTGTGGATTGGGAACATGACTGAGGTTTTATTCTAGAACCCTGTAGCCTGGAAACATAACTGAGGATTGATTCTCGAACCCTGTGGCCTGGGAACATGACATCGGTGGATTCTAGAACCCTGTGGCCTGGGAACATGTCTGAGGTTTGATGGTGGAAACCTGTGGCTTGGCAACATGACTAAGGTTTGATTCTGGAAGACTGTGGCCAGGAAGCATGATATCTGGTTGATTCTGGAAACTTGTGTCCTGGGAACATGACTGAGGTTTGTTTCTGGAAGCCTGTGCCCTGCGAACATGACTGAGGTTTGATTCTGGACACCTGTGTCCTGGGAACATGACTGAGGTTTGATGGTTGAAACCTGTGGCCCGCGAACATGACTCAGGTTTGATTCTGGAACCATGTGTCCTGGGAACATGACTGAGGTTTGATTTTGGAAACCTTTGGCCTGGGAAAATGACTGAGGTTTCATTGTGGAAACATGTGGCCTGGGATCATGACTGAGGTTTGATGGTGGAACACTCTGGCCTGGCAAAATGACTGAGGCTTGATTCTGGAACCCTGTGGCCCGGGAACATGAGAACGGTTTGATTCTGGAACCCTGTGGCCTTTAACATGACATCGGTGGATTCTGGAACCCTGTGGCCTGGGAACATGAGAACGGTTTGATTCTGGAACCCTGTGGCCTGGGAACATGAGTGAGGATTGATGGTGGAACCCTGTGGCCTGGCAACATGACTGAGGTTTGATACTGGAAGACTGTGGCCAGGAAACATGATATCGGGTTGATTCTGGAAACTTCTGTCCTGGGAAAAAGACTGAGGTTTGATTCTGGAAGCCTGTGCCCTGTGAACATGACTGAGGTTTGATTCTGGACACCTGTGTCCTGGGAACTTGACTGAGGTTTGATGGTTGAAACCTGTGGCCCGTGCACATGACTCAGGTTTGATTCTGGAACCATGTGTCCTGGGAACATGACTGAGGTTTGATTTTGGAAACCTTTGGCCTGGGAAAATGACTGAGGTTTCATTGTGGAAACATGTGGCCTGGGATCATGACTGAGGTTTGATGGTGGAACACTCTGGCCTGGCAAAATGACTGAGGCTTGATTCTGGAACCCTGTGGCCTTTAACATGACATCGGTGGATTCTGGAACCCTGTGGCCTGGGAACATGAGAACGGTTTGATTCTGGAACCCTGTGGCCTGGGAACATGAGTGAGGATTGATGGTGGAACCCTGTGGCCTGGCAACATGACTGAGGTTTGATACTGGAAGACTGTGGCCAGGAAACATGATATCGGGTTGATTCTGGAAACTTCTGTCCTGGGAACAAGACTGAGGTTTGATTCTGGAACCCTGTGTCCTGGGAATATGACAAAGGTTTGTTGCTGGAAGCCTGTTCCCTGGGTACATGACTGAGGTTTGATTCTGGACACCTGTGTCCTGGGAACATGAGTGATGTTTGATTGTTGAAACCTGTGGCCTGCGAACATGACTCAGGTTTGATTCTGGAACCATGTGTCCTGGGAATATGACTGAGGTTTGATTCTGGAAACCTTTGGCCTGAGAAAATGACTGAGGTTTCATTGTGGAAACATGTGGCCTGGGATCATGACTGAGGTTTGATGGTGGAACACTCTGGCCTGGCAAAATGACTGAGGCTTGATTCTGGAACCCTGTGGCCCGGGAACGTGACTGAGGTTTGATGGCAGAAACCTGTGGCCTGGCAACATGACTGACGTTTGATTCTGGATCCCTGTGGTCTGGGAACATGACTGAGGCGTGATTCTGGAAAACTGTGGCCTGGGAACATGACATCTGTTTAGATTGTGGAATACTGTGCCCCGGGAACCTGACTGAGCCTTGGTTCTGAAACCCTGTGGACTGGGAACATGACTGAGGTTTTATTCTGGAACCCTGTAGCCTGGGAACATAACTGAGGATTGATTCTGGAACCCTGTGGCCTGGGAACATGATACCGGTGGATTCTGGAACCCTGGGGACTGGGCATGTGACATCTGTTTAGATTGTGGAATACTGTGCCCCGGGAACCTGACTGAGCCTTGGTTCTGGAACCCTGTGGATTGGGAACATGACTGAGGTTTTATTCTAGAACCCTGTAGCCTGGAAACATAACTGAGGATTGATTCTCGAACCCTGTGGCCTGGGAACATGACATCGGTGGATTCTAGAACCCTGTGGCCTGGGAACATGTCTGAGGTTTGATGGTGGAAACCTGTGGCTTGGCAACATGACTAAGGTTTGATTCTGGAAGACTGTGGCCAGGAAGCATGATATCTGGTTGATTCTGGAAACTTGTGTCCTGGGAACATGACTGAGGTTTGTTTCTGGAAGCCTGTGCCCTGCGAACATGACTGAGGTTTGATTCTGGACACCTGTGTCCTGGGAACATGACTGAGGTTTGATGGTTGAAACCTGTGGCCCGCGCACATGACTCAGGTTTGATTCTGGAACCATGTGTCCTGGGAACATGACTGAGGTTTGATTTTGGAAACCTTTGGCCTGGGAAAATGACTGAGGTTTCATTGTGGAAACATGTGGCCTGGGATCATGACTGAGGTTTGATGGTGGAACACTCTGGCCTGGCAAAATGACTGAGGCTTGATTCTGGAACCCTGTGGCCCGGGAACATGAGAACGGTTTGATTCTGGAACCCTGTGGCCTTTAACATGACATCGGTGGATTCTGGAACCCTGTGGCCTGGGAACATGAGAACGGTTTGATTCTGGAACCCTGTGGCCTGGGAACATGAGTGAGGATTGATGGTGGAACCCTGTGGCCTGGCAACATGACTGAGGTTTGATACTGGAAGACTGTGGCCAGGAAACATGATATCGGGTTGATTCTGGAAACTTCTGTCCTGGGAACAAGACTGAGGTTTGATTCTGGAACCCTGTGTCCTGGGAATATGACAAAGGTTTGTTGCTGGAAGCCTGTTCCCTGGGTACATGACTGAGGTTTGATTCTGGACACCTGTGTCCTGGGAACATGAGTGATGTTTGATTGTTGAAACCTGTGGCCTGCGAACATGACTCAGGTTTGATTCTGGAACCATGTGTCCTGGGAATATGACTGAGGTTTGATTCTGGAAACCTTTGGCCTGAGAAAATGACTGAGGTTTCATTGTGGAAACATGTGGCCTGGGATCATGACTGAGGTTTGATGGTGGAACACTCTGGCCTGGCAAAATGACTGAGGCTTGATTCTGGAACCCTGTGGCCCGGGAACGTGACTGAGGTTTGATGGCAGAAACCTGTGGCCTGGCCACATGACTGACGTTTGATTCTGGATCCCTGTGGTCTGGGAACATGACTGAGGCGTGATTCTGGAAAACTGTGGCCTGGGAACATGACATCTGTTTAGATTGTGGAATACTGTGCCCCGGGAACCTGACTGAGCCTTGGTTCAGAAACCGTGTGGACTGGGAACATGACTGAGGTTTTATTCTGGAACCCTGTAGCCTGGGAACATAACTGAGGATTGATTCTGGAACCCTGTGGCCTGGGAACATGATACCGGTGGATTCTGGAACCCTGGGGACTGGGCATGTGACATCTGTTTAGATTGTGGAATACTGTGCCCCGGGAACCTGACTGAGCCTTGGTTCTGGAACCCTGTGGATTGGGAACATGACTGAGGTTTTATTCTAGAACCCTGTAGCCTGGAAACATAACTGAGGATTGATTCTCGAACCCTGTGGCCTGGGAACATGACATCGGTGGATTCTAGAACCCTGTGGCCTGGGAACATGTCTGAGGTTTGATGGTGGAAACCTGTGGCTTGGCAACATGACTAAGGTTTGATTCTGGAAGACTGTGGCCAGGAAGCATGATATCTGGTTGATTCTGGAAACTTGTGTCCTGGGAACATGACTGAGGTTTGTTTCTGGAAGCCTGTGCCCTGCGAACATGACTGAGGTTTGATTCTGGACACCTGTGTCCTGGGAACATGACTGAGGTTTGATGGTTGAAACCTGTGGCCCGCGAACATGACTCAGGTTTGATTCTGGAACCATGTGTCCTGGGAACATGACTGAGGTTTGATTTTGGAAACCTTTGGCCTGGGAAAATGACTGAGGTTTCATTGTGGAAACATGTGGCCTGGGATCATGACTGAGGTTTGATGGTGGAACACTCTGGCCTGGCAAAATGACTGAGGCTTGATTCTGGAACCCTGTGGCCCGGGAACATGAGAACGGTTTGATTCTGGAACCCTGTGGCCTTTAACATGACATCGGTGGATTCTGGAACCCTGTGGCCTGGGAACATGAGAACGGTTTGATTCTGGAACCCTGTGGCCTGGGAACATGAGTGAGGATTGATGGTGGAACCCTGTGGCCTGGCAACATGACTGAGGTTTGATACTGGAAGACTGTGGCCAGGAAACATGATATCGGGTTGATTCTGGAAACTTCTGTCCTGGGAAAAAGACTGAGGTTTGATTCTGGAAGCCTGTGCCCTGTGAACATGACTGAGGTTTGATTCTGGACACCTGTGTCCTGGGAACTTGACTGAGGTTTGATGGTTGAAACCTGTGGCCCGTGCACATGACTCAGGTTTGATTCTGGAACCATGTGTCCTGGGAACATGACTGAGGTTTGATTTTGGAAACCTTTGGCCTGGGAAAATGACTGAGGTTTCATTGTGGAAACATGTGGCCTGGGATCATGACTGAGGTTTGATGGTGGAACACTCTGGCCTGGCAAAATGACTGAGGCTTGATTCTGGAACCCTGTGGCCTTTAACATGACATCGGTGGATTCTGGAACCCTGTGGCCTGGGAACATGAGAACGGTTTGATTCTGGAACCCTGTGGCCTGGGAACATGAGTGAGGATTGATGGTGGAACCCTGTGGCCTGGCAACATGACTGAGGTTTGATACTGGAAGACTGTGGCCAGGAAACATGATATCGGGTTGATTCTGGAAACTTCTGTCCTGGGAACAAGACTGAGGTTTGATTCTGGAACCCTGTGTCCTGGGAATATGACAAAGGTTTGTTGCTGGAAGCCTGTTCCCTGGGTACATGACTGAGGTTTGATTCTGGACACCTGTGTCCTGGGAACATGAGTGATGTTTGATTGTTGAAACCTGTGGCCTGCGAACATGACTCAGGTTTGATTCTGGAACCATGTGTCCTGGGAATATGACTGAGGTTTGATTCTGGAAACCTTTGGCCTGAGAAAATGACTGAGGTTTCATTGTGGAAACATGTGGCCTGGGATCATGACTGAGGTTTGATGGTGGAACACTCTGGCCTGGCAAAATGACTGAGGCTTGATTCTGGAACCCTGTGGCCCGGGAACGTGACTGAGGTTTGATGGCAGAAACCTGTGGCCTGGCAACATGACTGACGTTTGATTCTGGATCCCTGTGGTCTGGGAACATGACTGAGGCGTGATTCTGGAAAACTGTGGCCTGGGAACATGACATCTGTTTAGATTGTGGAATACTGTGCCCCGGGAACCTGACTGAGCCTTGGTTCTGAAACCCTGTGGACTGGGAACATGACTGAGGTTTTATTCTGGAACCCTGTAGCCTGGGAACATAACTGAGGATTGATTCTGGAACCCTGTGGCCTGGGAACATGATACCGGTGGATTCTGGAACCCTGGGGACTGGGCATGTGACATCTGTTTAGATTGTGGAATACTGTGCCCCGGGAACCTGACTGAGCCTTGGTTCTGGAACCCTGTGGATTGGGAACATGACTGAGGTTTTATTCTAGAACCCTGTAGCCTGGAAACATAACTGAGGATTGATTCTCGAACCCTGTGGCCTGGGAACATGACATCGGTGGATTCTAGAACCCTGTGGCCTGGGAACATGTCTGAGGTTTGATGGTGGAAACCTGTGGCTTGGCAACATGACTAAGGTTTGATTCTGGAAGACTGTGGCCAGGAAGCATGATATCTGGTTGATTCTGGAAACTTGTGTCCTGGGAACATGACTGAGGTTTGTTTCTGGAAGCCTGTGCCCTGCGAACATGACTGAGGTTTGATTCTGGACACCTGTGTCCTGGGAACATGACTGAGGTTTGATGGTTGAAACCTGTGGCCCGCGAACATGACTCAGGTTTGATTCTGGAACCATGTGTCCTGGGAACATGACTGAGGTTTGATTTTGGAAACCTTTGGCCTGGGAAAATGACTGAGGTTTCATTGTGGAAACATGTGGCCTGGGATCATGACTGAGGTTTGATGGTGGAACACCCTGGCCTGGCAAAATGCCTGAGGCTTGATTCTGGAACCCTGTGGCCCGGGAACGTGACTGAGGTTTGATGGCAGAAACCTGTGGCCTGGCAACATGACTGACGTTTGATTCTGGATCCCTGTGGCCTGGGAACATGACTGAGGCGTGATTCTGGAAAACTGTGGCCTGGGAACATGACATCTGTTTAGATTGTGGAATACTGTGCCCCGGGAACCTGACTGAGCCTTGGTTCTGAAACCCTGTGGACTGGGAACATGACTGAGGTTTTATTCTGGAACCCTGTAGCCTGGGAACATAACTGAGGATTGATTCTGGAACCCTGTGGCCTGGGAACATGATACCGCTGGATTCTGGAACCCTGGGGACTGGGCATGTGACATCTGTTTAGATTGTGGAATACTGTGCCCCGGGAACCTGACTGAGCCTTGGTTCTGGAACCCTGTGGATTGGGAACATGACTGAGGTTTTATTCTAGAACCCTATAGCCTGGAAACATAACTGAGGATTGATTCTCGAACCCTGTGGCCTCGGAACATGACATCGGTGGATTCTAGAACCCTGTGGCCTGGGAACATGTCTGAGGTTTGATGGTGGAAACCTGTGGCTTGGCAACATGACTAAGGTTTGATTCTGGAAGACTGTGGCCAGGAAGCATGATATCTGGTTGATTCTGGAAACTTGTGTCCTGGGAACATGACTGAGGTTTGTTTCTGGAAGCCTGTGCCCTGGGAACATGACTGAGGTTTGATTCTGGACACCTGTGTCCTGGGAACATGACTGAGGTTTGATGGTTGAAACCTGTGGCCCGCGCACATGACTCAGGTTTGATTCTGGAACCATGTGTCCTGGGAACATGACTGAGGTTTGATTTTGGAAACCTTTGGCCTGGGAAAATGACTGAGGTTTCATTGTGGAAACATGTGGCCTGGGATCATGACTGAGGTTTGATGGTGGAACACTCTGGCCTGGCAAAATGACTGAGGCTTGATTCTGGAACCCTGTGGCCCGGGAACATGAGAACGGTTTGATTCTGGAACCCTGTGGCCTTTAACATGACATCGGTGGATTCTGGAACCCTGTGGCCTGGGAACATGAGAACGGTTTGATTCTGGAACCCTGTGGCCTGGGAACATGAGTGAGGATTGATGGTGGAACCCTGTGGCCTGGCAACATGACTGAGGTTTGATACTGGAAGACTGTGGCCAGGAAACATGATATCGGGTTGATTCTGGAAACTTCTGTCCTGGGAACAAGACTGAGGTTTGATTCTGGAACCCTGTGTCCTGGGAATATGACAAAGGTTTGTTGCTGGAAGCCTGTTCCCTGGGTACATGACTGAGGTTTGATTCTGGACACCTGTGTCCTGGGAACATGAGTGATGTTTGATTGTTGAAACCTGTGGCCTGCGAACATGACTCAGGTTTGATTCTGGAACCATGTGTCCTGGGAATATGACTGAAGTTTGATTCTGGAAACCTTTGGCCTGAGAAAATGACTGAGGTTTCATTGTGGAAACATGTGGCCTGGGATCATGACTGAGGTTTGATGGTGGAACACTCTGGCCTGGCAAAATGACTGAGGCTTGATTCTGGAACCCTGTGGCCCGGGAACGTGACTGAGGTTTGATGGCAGAAACCTGTGGCCTGGCAACATGACTGACGTTTGATTCTGGATCCCTGTGGTCTGGGAACATGACTGAGGCGTGATTCTGGAAAACTGTGGCCTGGGAACATGACATCTGTTTAGATTGTGGAATACTGTGCCCCGGGAACCTGACTGAGCCTTGGTTCTGAAACCCTGTGGACTGGGAACATGACTGAGGTTTTATTCTGGAACCCTGTAGCCTGGGAACATAACTGAGGATTGATTCTGGAACCCTGTGGCCTGGGAACATGATACCGGTGGATTCTGGAACCCTGGGGACTGGGCATGTGACATCTGTTTAGATTGTGGAATACTGTGCCCCGGGAACCTGACTGAGCCTTGGTTCTGGAACCCTGTGGATTGGGAACATGACTGAGGTTTTATTCTAGAACCCTGTAGCCTGGAAACATAACTGAGGATTGATTCTCGAACCCTGTGGCCTGGGAACATGACATCGGTGGATTCTAGAACCCTGTGGCCTGGGAACATGTCTGAGGTTTGATGGTGGAAACCTGTGGCTTGGCAACATGACTAAGGTTTGATTCTGGAAGACTGTGGCCAGGAAGCATGATATCTGGTTGATTCTGGAAACTTGTGTCCTGGGAACATGACTGAGGTTTGTTTCTGGAAGCCTGTGCCCTGCGAACATGACTGAGGTTTGATTCTGGACACCTGTGTCCTGGGAACATGACTGAGGTTTGATGGTTGAAACCTGTGGCCCGCGCACATGACTCAGGTTTGATTCTGGAACCATGTGTCCTGGGAACATGACTGAGGTTTGATTTTGGAAACCTTTGGCCTGGGAAAATGACTGAGGTTTCATTGTGGAAACATGTGGCCTGGGATCATGACTGAGGTTTGATGGTGGAACACTCTGGCCTGGCAAAATGACTGAGGCTTGATTCTGGAACCCTGTGGCCCGGGAACATGAGAACGGTTTGATTCTGGAACCCTGTGGCCTTTAACATGACATCGGTGGATTCTGGAACCCTGTGGCCTGGGAACATGAGAACGGTTTGATTCTGGAACCCTGTGGCCTGGGAACATGAGTGAGGATTGATGGTGGAACCCTGTGGCCTGGCAACATGACTGAGGTTTGATACTGGAAGACTGTGGCCAGGAAACATGATATCGGGTTGATTCTGGAAACTTCTGTCCTGGGAACAAGACTGAGGTTTGATTCTGGAACCCTGTGTCCTGGGAATATGACAAAGGTTTGTTGCTGGAAGCCTGTTCCCTGGGTACATGACTGAGGTTTGATTCTGGACACCTGTGTCCTGGGAACATGAGTGATGTTTGATTGTTGAAACCTGTGGCCTGCGAACATGACTCAGGTTTGATTCTGGAACCATGTGTCCTGGGAATATGACTGAGGTTTGATTCTGGAAACCTTTGGCCTGAGAAAATGACTGAGGTTTCATTGTGGAAACATGTGGCCTGGGATCATGACTGAGGTTTGATGGTGGAACACTCTGGCCTGGCAAAATGACTGAGGCTTGATTCTGGAACCCTGTGGCCCGGGAACGTGACTGAGGTTTGATGGCAGAAACCTGTGGCCTGGCCACATGACTGACGTTTGATTCTGGATCCCTGTGGTCTGGGAACATGACTGAGGCGTGATTCTGGAAAACTGTGGCCTGGGAACATGACATCTGTTTAGATTGTGGAATACTGTGCCCCGGGAACCTGACTGAGCCTTGGTTCAGAAACCGTGTGGACTGGGAACATGACTGAGGTTTTATTCTGGAACCCTGTAGCCTGGGAACATAACTGAGGATTGATTCTGGAACCCTGTGGCCTGGGAACATGATACCGGTGGATTCTGGAACCCTGGGGACTGGGCATGTGACATCTGTTTAGATTGTGGAATACTGTGCCCCGGGAACCTGACTGAGCCTTGGTTCTGGAACCCTGTGGATTGGGAACATGACTGAGGTTTTATTCTAGAACCCTGTAGCCTGGAAACATAACTGAGGATTGATTCTCGAACCCTGTGGCCTGGGAACATGACATCGGTGGATTCTAGAACCCTGTGGCCTGGGAACATGTCTGAGGTTTGATGGTGGAAACCTGTGGCTTGGCAACATGACTAAGGTTTGATTCTGGAAGACTGTGGCCAGGAAGCATGATATCTGGTTGATTCTGGAAACTTGTGTCCTGGGAACATGACTGAGGTTTGTTTCTGGAAGCCTGTGCCCTGCGAACATGACTGAGGTTTGATTCTGGACACCTGTGTCCTGGGAACATGACTGAGGTTTGATGGTTGAAACCTGTGGCCCGCGAACATGACTCAGGTTTGATTCTGGAACCATGTGTCCTGGGAACATGACTGAGGTTTGATTTTGGAAACCTTTGGCCTGGGAAAATGACTGAGGTTTCATTGTGGAAACATGTGGCCTGGGATCATGACTGAGGTTTGATGGTGGAACACTCTGGCCTGGCAAAATGACTGAGGCTTGATTCTGGAACCCTGTGGCCCGGGAACATGAGAACGGTTTGATTCTGGAACCCTGTGGCCTTTAACATGACATCGGTGGATTCTGGAACCCTGTGGCCTGGGAACATGAGAACGGTTTGATTCTGGAACCCTGTGGCCTGGGAACATGAGTGAGGATTGATGGTGGAACCCTGTGGCCTGGCAACATGACTGAGGTTTGATACTGGAAGACTGTGGCCAGGAAACATGATATCGGGTTGATTCTGGAAACTTCTGTCCTGGGAAAAAGACTGAGGTTTGATTCTGGAAGCCTGTGCCCTGTGAACATGACTGAGGTTTGATTCTGGACACCTGTGTCCTGGGAACTTGACTGAGGTTTGATGGTTGAAACCTGTGGCCCGTGCACATGACTCAGGTTTGATTCTGGAACCATGTGTCCTGGGAACATGACTGAGGTTTGATTTTGGAAACCTTTGGCCTGGGAAAATGACTGAGGTTTCATTGTGGAAACATGTGGCCTGGGATCATGACTGAGGTTTGATGGTGGAACACTCTGGCCTGGCAAAATGACTGAGGCTTGATTCTGGAACCCTGTGGCCCGGGAACGTGACTGAGGTTTGATGGCAGAAACCTGTGGCCTGGCCACATGACTGACGTTTGATTCTGGATCCCTGTGGTCTGGGAACATGACTGAGGCGTGATTCTGGAAAACTGTGGCCTGGGAACATGACATCTGTTTAGATTGTGGAATACTGTGCCCCGGGAACCTGACTGAGCCTTGGTTCAGAAACCGTGTGGACTGGGAACATGACTGAGGTTTTATTCTGGAACCCTGTAGCCTGGGAACATAACTGAGGATTGATTCTGGAACCCTGTGGCCTGGGAACATGATACCGGTGGATTCTGGAACCCTGGGGACTGGGCATGTGACATCTGTTTAGATTGTGGAATACTGTGCCCCGGGAACCTGACTGAGCCTTGGTTCTGGAACCCTGTGGATTGGGAACATGACTGAGGTTTTATTCTAGAACCCTGTAGCCTGGAAACATAACTGAGGATTGATTCTCGAACCCTGTGGCCTGGGAACATGACATCGGTGGATTCTAGAACCCTGTGGCCTGGGAACATGTCTGAGGTTTGATGGTGGAAACCTGTGGCTTGGCAACATGACTAAGGTTTGATTCTGGAAGACTGTGGCCAGGAAGCATGATATCTGGTTGATTCTGGAAACTTGTGTCCTGGGAACATGACTGAGGTTTGTTTCTGGAAGCCTGTGCCCTGCGAACATGACTGAGGTTTGATTCTGGACACCTGTGTCCTGGGAACATGACTGAGGTTTGATGGTTGAAACCTGTGGCCCGCGAACATGACTCAGGTTTGATTCTGGAACCATGTGTCCTGGGAACATGACTGAGGTTTGATTTTGGAAACCTTTGGCCTGGGAAAATGACTGAGGTTTCATTGTGGAAACATGTGGCCTGGGATCATGACTGAGGTTTGATGGTGGAACACTCTGGCCTGGCAAAATGACTGAGGCTTGATTCTGGAACCCTGTGGCCCGGGAACATGAGAACGGTTTGATTCTGGAACCCTGTGGCCTTTAACATGACATCGGTGGATTCTGGAACCCTGTGGCCTGGGAACATGAGAACGGTTTGATTCTGGAACCCTGTGGCCTGGGAACATGAGTGAGGATTGATGGTGGAACCCTGTGGCCTGGCAACATGACTGAGGTTTGATACTGGAAGACTGTGGCCAGGAAACATGATATCGGGTTGATTCTGGAAACTTCTGTCCTGGGAAAAAGACTGAGGTTTGATTCTGGAAGCCTGTGCCCTGTGAACATGACTGAGGTTTGATTCTGGACACCTGTGTCCTGGGAACTTGACTGAGGTTTGATGGTTGAAACCTGTGGCCCGTGCACATGACTCAGGTTTGATTCTGGAACCATGTGTCCTGGGAACATGACTGAGGTTTGATTTTGGAAACCTTTGGCCTGGGAAAATGACTGAGGTTTCATTGTGGAAACATGTGGCCTGGGATCATGACTGAGGTTTGATGGTGGAACACTCTGGCCTGGCAAAATGACTGAGGCTTGATTCTGGAACCCTGTGGCCTTTAACATGACATCGGTGGATTCTGGAACCCTGTGGCCTGGGAACATGAGAACGGTTTGATTCTGGAACCCTGTGGCCTGGGAACATGAGTGAGGATTGATGGTGGAACCCTGTGGCCTGGCAACATGACTGAGGTTTGATACTGGAAGACTGTGGCCAGGAAACATGATATCGGGTTGATTCTGGAAACTTCTGTCCTGGGAACAAGACTGAGGTTTGATTCTGGAACCCTGTGTCCTGGGAATATGACAAAGGTTTGTTGCTGGAAGCCTGTTCCCTGGGTACATGACTGAGGTTTGATTCTGGACACCTGTGTCCTGGGAACATGAGTGATGTTTGATTGTTGAAACCTGTGGCCTGCGAACATGACTCAGGTTTGATTCTGGAACCATGTGTCCTGGGAATATGACTGAGGTTTGATTCTGGAAACCTTTGGCCTGAGAAAATGACTGAGGTTTCATTGTGGAAACATGTGGCCTGGGATCATGACTGAGGTTTGATGGTGGAACACTCTGGCCTGGCAAAATGACTGAGGCTTGATTCTGGAACCCTGTGGCCCGGGAACGTGACTGAGGTTTGATGGCAGAAACCTGTGGCCTGGCAACATGACTGACGTTTGATTCTGGATCCCTGTGGTCTGGGAACATGACTGAGGCGTGATTCTGGAAAACTGTGGCCTGGGAACATGACATCTGTTTAGATTGTGGAATACTGTGCCCCGGGAACCTGACTGAGCCTTGGTTCTGAAACCCTGTGGACTGGGAACATGACTGAGGTTTTATTCTGGAACCCTGTAGCCTGGGAACATAACTGAGGATTGATTCTGGAACCCTGTGGCCTGGGAACATGATACCGGTGGATTCTGGAACCCTGGGGACTGGGCATGTGACATCTGTTTAGATTGTGGAATACTGTGCCCCGGGAACCTGACTGAGCCTTGGTTCTGGAACCCTGTGGATTGGGAACATGACTGAGGTTTTATTCTAGAACCCTGTAGCCTGGAAACATAACTGAGGATTGATTCTCGAACCCTGTGGCCTGGGAACATGACATCGGTGGATTCTAGAACCCTGTGGCCTGGGAACATGTCTGAGGTTTGATGGTGGAAACCTGTGGCTTGGCAACATGACTAAGGTTTGATTCTGGAAGACTGTGGCCAGGAAGCATGATATCTGGTTGATTCTGGAAACTTGTGTCCTGGGAACATGACTGAGGTTTGTTTCTGGAAGCCTGTGCCCTGCGAACATGACTGAGGTTTGATTCTGGACACCTGTGTCCTGGGAACATGACTGAGGTTTGATGGTTGAAACCTGTGGCCCGCGAACATGACTCAGGTTTGATTCTGGAACCATGTGTCCTGGGAACATGACTGAGGTTTGATTTTGGAAACCTTTGGCCTGGGAAAATGACTGAGGTTTCATTGTGGAAACATGTGGCCTGGGATCATGACTGAGGTTTGATGGTGGAACACCCTGGCCTGGCAAAATGCCTGAGGCTTGATTCTGGAACCCTGTGGCCCGGGAACGTGACTGAGGTTTGATGGCAGAAACCTGTGGCCTGGCAACATGACTGACGTTTGATTCTGGATCCCTGTGGCCTGGGAACATGACTGAGGCGTGATTCTGGAAAACTGTGGCCTGGGAACATGACATCTGTTTAGATTGTGGAATACTGTGCCCCGGGAACCTGACTGAGCCTTGGTTCTGAAACCCTGTGGACTGGGAACATGACTGAGGTTTTATTCTGGAACCCTGTAGCCTGGGAACATAACTGAGGATTGATTCTGGAACCCTGTGGCCTGGGAACATGATACCGCTGGATTCTGGAACCCTGGGGACTGGGCATGTGACATCTGTTTAGATTGTGGAATACTGTGCCCCGGGAACCTGACTGAGCCTTGGTTCTGGAACCCTGTGGATTGGGAACATGACTGAGGTTTTATTCTAGAACCCTATAGCCTGGAAACATAACTGAGGATTGATTCTCGAACCCTGTGGCCTCGGAACATGACATCGGTGGATTCTAGAACCCTGTGGCCTGGGAACATGTCTGAGGTTTGATGGTGGAAACCTGTGGCTTGGCAACATGACTAAGGTTTGATTCTGGAAGACTGTGGCCAGGAAGCATGATATCTGGTTGATTCTGGAAACTTGTGTCCTGGGAACATGACTGAGGTTTGTTTCTGGAAGCCTGTGCCCTGGGAACATGACTGAGGTTTGATTCTGGACACCTGTGTCCTGGGAACATGACTGAGGTTTGATGGTTGAAACCTGTGGCCCGCGCACATGACTCAGGTTTGATTCTGGAACCATGTGTCCTGGGAACATGACTGAGGTTTGATTTTGGAAACCTTTGGCCTGGGAAAATGACTGAGGTTTCATTGTGGAAACATGTGGCCTGGGATCATGACTGAGGTTTGATGGTGGAACACTCTGGCCTGGCAAAATGACTGAGGCTTGATTCTGGAACCCTGTGGCCCGGGAACATGAGAACGGTTTGATTCTGGAACCCTGTGGCCTTTAACATGACATCGGTGGATTCTGGAACCCTGTGGCCTGGGAACATGAGAACGGTTTGATTCTGGAACCCTGTGGCCTGGGAACATGAGTGAGGATTGATGGTGGAACCCTGTGGCCTGGCAACATGACTGAGGTTTGATACTGGAAGACTGTGGCCAGGAAACATGATATCGGGTTGATTCTGGAAACTTCTGTCCTGGGAACAAGACTGAGGTTTGATTCTGGAACCCTGTGTCCTGGGAATATGACAAAGGTTTGTTGCTGGAAGCCTGTTCCCTGGGTACATGACTGAGGTTTGATTCTGGACACCTGTGTCCTGGGAACATGAGTGATGTTTGATTGTTGAAACCTGTGGCCTGCGAACATGACTCAGGTTTGATTCTGGAACCATGTGTCCTGGGAATATGACTGAAGTTTGATTCTGGAAACCTTTGGCCTGAGAAAATGACTGAGGTTTCATTGTGGAAACATGTGGCCTGGGATCATGACTGAGGTTTGATGGTGGAACACTCTGGCCTGGCAAAATGACTGAGGCTTGATTCTGGAACCCTGTGGCCCGGGAACGTGACTGAGGTTTGATGGCAGAAACCTGTGGCCTGGCAACATGACTGACGTTTGATTCTGGATCCCTGTGGTCTGGGAACATGACTGAGGCGTGATTCTGGAAAACTGTGGCCTGGGAACATGACATCTGTTTAGATTGTGGAATACTGTGCCCCGGGAACCTGACTGAGCCTTGGTTCTGAAACCCTGTGGACTGGGAACATGACTGAGGTTTTATTCTGGAACCCTGTAGCCTGGGAACATAACTGAGGATTGATTCTGGAACCCTGTGGCCTGGGAACATGATACCGGTGGATTCTGGAACCCTGGGGACTGGGCATGTGACATCTGTTTAGATTGTGGAATACTGTGCCCCGGGAACCTGACTGAGCCTTGGTTCTGGAACCCTGTGGATTGGGAACATGACTGAGGTTTTATTCTAGAACCCTGTAGCCTGGAAACATAACTGAGGATTGATTCTCGAACCCTGTGGCCTGGGAACATGACATCGGTGGATTCTAGAACCCTGTGGCCTGGGAACATGTCTGAGGTTTGATGGTGGAAACCTGTGGCTTGGCAACATGACTAAGGTTTGATTCTGGAAGACTGTGGCCAGGAAGCATGATATCTGGTTGATTCTGGAAACTTGTGTCCTGGGAACATGACTGAGGTTTGTTTCTGGAAGCCTGTGCCCTGCGAACATGACTGAGGTTTGATTCTGGACACCTGTGTCCTGGGAACATGACTGAGGTTTGATGGTTGAAACCTGTGGCCCGCGCACATGACTCAGGTTTGATTCTGGAACCATGTGTCCTGGGAACATGACTGAGGTTTGATTTTGGAAACCTTTGGCCTGGGAAAATGACTGAGGTTTCATTGTGGAAACATGTGGCCTGGGATCATGACTGAGGTTTGATGGTGGAACACTCTGGCCTGGCAAAATGACTGAGGCTTGATTCTGGAACCCTGTGGCCCGGGAACATGAGAACGGTTTGATTCTGGAACCCTGTGGCCTTTAACATGACATCGGTGGATTCTGGAACCCTGTGGCCTGGGAACATGAGAACGGTTTGATTCTGGAACCCTGTGGCCTGGGAACATGAGTGAGGATTGATGGTGGAACCCTGTGGCCTGGCAACATGACTGAGGTTTGATACTGGAAGACTGTGGCCAGGAAACATGATATCGGGTTGATTCTGGAAACTTCTGTCCTGGGAACAAGACTGAGGTTTGATTCTGGAACCCTGTGTCCTGGGAATATGACAAAGGTTTGTTGCTGGAAGCCTGTTCCCTGGGTACATGACTGAGGTTTGATTCTGGACACCTGTGTCCTGGGAACATGAGTGATGTTTGATTGTTGAAACCTGTGGCCTGCGAACATGACTCAGGTTTGATTCTGGAACCATGTGTCCTGGGAATATGACTGAGGTTTGATTCTGGAAACCTTTGGCCTGAGAAAATGACTGAGGTTTCATTGTGGAAACATGTGGCCTGGGATCATGACTGAGGTTTGATGGTGGAACACTCTGGCCTGGCAAAATGACTGAGGCTTGATTCTGGAACCCTGTGGCCCGGGAACGTGACTGAGGTTTGATGGCAGAAACCTGTGGCCTGGCCACATGACTGACGTTTGATTCTGGATCCCTGTGGTCTGGGAACATGACTGAGGCGTGATTCTGGAAAACTGTGGCCTGGGAACATGACATCTGTTTAGATTGTGGAATACTGTGCCCCGGGAACCTGACTGAGCCTTGGTTCTGAAACCCTGTGGACTGGGAACATGACTGAGGTTTTATTCTGGAACCCTGTAGCCTGGGAACATAACTGAGGATTGATTCTGGAACCCTGTGGCCTGGGAACATGATACCGGTGGATTCTGGAACCCTGGGGACTGGGCATGTGACATCTGTTTAGATTGTGGAATACTGTGCCCCGGGAACCTGACTGAGCCTTGGTTCTGGAACCCTGTGGATTGGGAACATGACTGAGGTTTTATTCTAGAACCCTGTAGCCTGGAAACATAACTGAGGATTGATTCTCGAACCCTGTGGCCTGGGAACATGACATCGGTGGATTCTAGAACCCTGTGGCCTGGGAACATGTCTGAGGTTTGATGGTGGAAACCTGTGGCTTGGCAACATGACTAAGGTTTGATTCTGGAAGACTGTGGCCAGGAAGCATGATATCTGGTTGATTCTGGAAACTTGTGTCCTGGGAACATGACTGAGGTTTGTTTCTGGAAGCCTGTGCCCTGCGAACATGACTGAGGTTTGATTCTGGACACCTGTGTCCTGGGAACATGACTGAGGTTTGATGGTTGAAACCTGTGGCCCGCGAACATGACTCAGGTTTGATTCTGGAACCATGTGTCCTGGGAACATGACTGAGGTTTGATTTTGGAAACCTTTGGCCTGGGAAAATGACTGAGGTTTCATTGTGGAAACATGTGGCCTGGGATCATGACTGAGGTTTGATGGTGGAACACTCTGGCCTGGCAAAATGACTGAGGCTTGATTCTGGAACCCTGTGGCCCGGGAACATGAGAACGGTTTGATTCTGGAACCCTGTGGCCTTTAACATGACATCGGTGGATTCTGGAACCCTGTGGCCTGGGAACATGAGAACGGTTTGATTCTGGAACCCTGTGGCCTGGGAACATGAGTGAGGATTGATGGTGGAACCCTGTGGCCTGGCAACATGACTGAGGTTTGATACTGGAAGACTGTGGCCAGGAAACATGATATCGGGTTGATTCTGGAAACTTCTGTCCTGGGAAAAAGACTGAGGTTTGATTCTGGAAGCCTGTGCCCTGGGAACATGACTGAGGTTTGATTCTGGACACCTGTGTCCTGGGAACTTGACTGAGGTTTGATGGTTGAAACCTGTGGCCCGTGCACATGACTCAGGTTTGATTCTGGAACCATGTGTCCTGGGAACATGACTGAGGTTTGATTTTGGAAACCTTTGGCCTGGGAAAATGACTGAGGTTTCATTGTGGAAACATGTGGCCTGGGATCATGACTGAGGTTTGATGGTGGAACACTCTGGCCTGGCAAAATGACTGAGGCTTGATTCTGGAACCCTGTGGCCTTTAACATGACATCGGTGGATTCTGGAACCCTGTGGCCTGGGAACATGAGAACGGTTTGATTCTGGAACCCTGTGGCCTGGGAACATGAGTGAGGATTGATGGTGGAACCCTGTGGCCTGGCAACATGACTGAGGTTTGATACTGGAAGACTGTGGCCAGGAAACATGATATCGGGTTGATTCTGGAAACTTCTGTCCTGGGAACAAGACTGAGGTTTGATTCTGGAACCCTGTGTCCTGGGAATATGACAAAGGTTTGTTGCTGGAAGCCTGTTCCCTGGGTACATGACTGAGGTTTGATTCTGGACACCTGTGTCCTGGGAACATGAGTGATGTTTGATTGTTGAAACCTGTGGCCTGCGAACATGACTCAGGTTTGATTCTGGAACCATGTGTCCTGGGAATATGACTGAGGTTTGATTCTGGAAACCTTTGGCCTGAGAAAATGACTGAGGTTTCATTGTGGAAACATGTGGCCTGGGATCATGACTGAGGTTTGATGGTGGAACACTCTGGCCTGGCAAAATGACTGAGGCTTGATTCTGGAACCCTGTGGCCCGGGAACGTGACTGAGGTTTGATGGCAGAAACCTGTGGCCTGGCAACATGACTGACGTTTGATTCTGGATCCCTGTGGTCTGGGAACATGACTGAGGCGTGATTCTGGAAAACTGTGGCCTGGGAACATGACATCTGTTTAGATTGTGGAATACTGTGCCCCGGGAACCTGACTGAGCCTTGGTTCTGAAACCCTGTGGACTGGGAACATGACTGAGGTTTTATTCTGGAACCCTGTAGCCTGGGAACATAACTGAGGATTGATTCTGGAACCCTGTGGCCTGGGAACATGATACCGGTGGATTCTGGAACCCTGGGGACTGGGCATGTGACATCTGTTTAGATTGTGGAATACTGTGCCCCGGGAACCTGACTGAGCCTTGGTTCTGGAACCCTGTGGATTGGGAACATGACTGAGGTTTTATTCTAGAACCCTGTAGCCTGGAAACATAACTGAGGATTGATTCTCGAACCCTGTGGCCTGGGAACATGACATCGGTGGATTCTAGAACCCTGTGGCCTGGGAACATGTCTGAGGTTTGATGGTGGAAACCTGTGGCTTGGCAACATGACTAAGGTTTGATTCTGGAAGACTGTGGCCAGGAAGCATGATATCTGGTTGATTCTGGAAACTTGTGTCCTGGGAACATGACTGAGGTTTGTTTCTGGAAGCCTGTGCCCTGCGAACATGACTGAGGTTTGATTCTGGACACCTGTGTCCTGGGAACATGACTGAGGTTTGATGGTTGAAACCTGTGGCCCGCGAACATGACTCAGGTTTGATTCTGGAACCATGTGTCCTGGGAACATGACTGAGGTTTGATTTTGGAAACCTTTGGCCTGGGAAAATGACTGAGGTTTCATTGTGGAAACATGTGGCCTGGGATCATGACTGAGGTTTGATGGTGGAACACCCTGGCCTGGCAAAATGACTGAGGCTTGATTCTGGAACCCTGTGGCCCGGGAACGTGACTGAGGTTTGATGGCAGAAACCTGTGGCCTGGCAACATGACTGACGTTTGATTCTGGATCCCTGTGGCCTGGGAACATGACTGAGGCGTGATTCTGGAAAACTGTGGCCTGGGAACATGACATCTGTTTAGATTGTGGAATACTGTGCCCCGGGAACCTGACTGAGCCTTGGTTCTGAAACCCTGTGGACTGGGAACATGACTGAGGTTTTATTCTGGAACCCTGTAGCCTGGGAACATAACTGAGGATTGATTCTGGAACCCTGTGGCCTGGGAACATGATACCGCTGGATTCTGGAACCCTGGGGACTGGGCATGTGACATCTGTTTAGATTGTGGAATACTGTGCCCCGGGAACCTGACTGAGCCTTGGTTCTGGAACCCTGTGGATTGGGAACATGACTGAGGTTTTATTCTAGAACCCTATAGCCTGGAAACATAACTGAGGATTGATTCTCGAACCCTGTGGCCTCGGAACATGACATCGGTGGATTCTAGAACCCTGTGGCCTGGGAACATGTCTGAGGTTTGATGGTGGAAACCTGTGGCTTGGCAACATGACTAAGGTTTGATTCTGGAAGACTGTGGCCAGGAAGCATGATATCTGGTTGATTCTGGAAACTTGTGTCCTGGGAACATGACTGAGGTTTGTTTCTGGAAGCCTGTGCCCTGGGAACATGACTGAGGTTTGATTCTGGACACCTGTGTCCTGGGAACATGACTGAGGTTTGATGGTTGAAACCTGTGGCCCGCGCACATGACTCAGGTTTGATTCTGGAACCATGTGTCCTGGGAACATGACTGAGGTTTGATTTTGGAAACCTTTGGCCTGGGAAAATGACTGAGGTTTCATTGTGGAAACATGTGGCCTGGGATCATGACTGAGGTTTGATGGTGGAACACTCTGGCCTGGCAAAATGACTGAGGCTTGATTCTGGAACCCTGTGGCCCGGGAACATGAGAACGGTTTGATTCTGGAACCCTGTGGCCTTTAACATGACATCGGTGGATTCTGGAACCCTGTGGCCTGGGAACATGAGAACGGTTTGATTCTGGAACCCTGTGGCCTGGGAACATGAGTGAGGATTGATGGTGGAACCCTGTGGCCTGGCAACATGACTGAGGTTTGATACTGGAAGACTGTGGCCAGGAAACATGATATCGGGTTGATTCTGGAAACTTCTGTCCTGGGAACAAGACTGAGGTTTGATTCTGGAACACTGTGTCCTGGGAATATGACTGAGGTTTGATTCTGGAAACCTTTGGCCTGAGAAAATGACTGAGGTTTCATTGTGGAAACATGTGGCCTGGGATCATGACTGAGGTTTGATGGTGGAACACTCTGGCCTGGCAAAATGACTGAGGCTTGATTCTGGAACCCTGTGGCCCGGGAACGTGACTGAGGTTTGATGGCAGAAACCTGTGGCCTGGCAACATGACTGACGTTTGATTCTGGATCCCTGTGGTCTGGGAACATGACTGAGGCGTGATTCTGGAAAACTGTGGCCTGGGAACATGACATCTGTTTAGATTGTGGAATACTGTGCCCCGGGAACCTGACTGAGCCTTGGTTCTGAAACCCTGTGGACTGGGAACATGACTGAGGTTTTATTCTGGAACCCTGTAGCCTGGGAACATAACTGAGGATTGATTCTGGAACCCTGTGGCCTGGGAACATGATACCGGTGGATTCTGGAACCCTGGGGACTGGGCATGTGACATCTGTTTAGATTGTGGAATACTGTGCCCCGGGAACCTGACTGAGCCTTGGTTCTGGAACCCTGTGGATTGGGAACATGACTGAGGTTTTATTCTAGAACCCTGTAGCCTGGAAACATAACTGAGGATTGATTCTCGAACCCTGTGGCCTGGGAACATGACATCGGTGGATTCTAGAACCCTGTGGCCTGGGAACATGTCTGAGGTTTGATGGTGGAAACCTGTGGCTTGGCAACATGACTAAGGTTTGATTCTGGAAGACTGTGGCCAGGAAGCATGATATCTGGTTGATTCTGGAAACTTGTGTCCTGGGAACATGACTGAGGTTTGTTTCTGGAAGCCTGTGCCCTGCGAACATGACTGAGGTTTGATTCTGGACACCTGTGTCCTGGGAACATGACTGAGGTTTGATGGTTGAAACCTGTGGCCCGCGCACATGACTCAGGTTTGATTCTGGAACCATGTGTCCTGGGAACATGACTGAGGTTTGATTTTGGAAACCTTTGGCCTGGGAAAATGACTGAGGTTTCATTGTGGAAACATGTGGCCTGGGATCATGACTGAGGTTTGATGGTGGAACACTCTGGCCTGGCAAAATGACTGAGGCTTGATTCTGGAACCCTGTGGCCCGGGAACATGAGAACGGTTTGATTCTGGAACCCTGTGGCCTTTAACATGACATCGGTGGATTCTGGAACCCTGTGGCCTGGGAACATGAGAACGGTTTGATTCTGGAACCCTGTGGCCTGGGAACATGAGTGAGGATTGATGGTGGAACCCTGTGGCCTGGCAACATGACTGAGGTTTGATACTGGAAGACTGTGGCCAGGAAACATGATATCGGGTTGATTCTGGAAACTTCTGTCCTGGGAACAAGACTGAGGTTTGATTCTGGAACCCTGTGTCCTGGGAATATGACAAAGGTTTGTTGCTGGAAGCCTGTTCCCTGGGTACATGACTGAGGTTTGATTCTGGACACCTGTGTCCTGGGAACATGAGTGATGTTTGATTGTTGAAACCTGTGGCCTGCGAACATGACTCAGGTTTGATTCTGGAACCATGTGTCCTGGGAATATGACTGAGGTTTGATTCTGGAAACCTTTGGCCTGAGAAAATGACTGAGGTTTCATTGTGGAAACATGTGGCCTGGGATCATGACTGAGGTTTGATGGTGGAACACTCTGGCCTGGCAAAATGACTGAGGCTTGATTCTGGAACCCTGTGGCCCGGGAACGTGACTGAGGTTTGATGGCAGAAACCTGTGGCCTGGCAACATGACTGACGTTTGATTCTGGATCCCTGTGGTCTGGGAACATGACTGAGGCGTGATTCTGGAAAACTGTGGCCTGGGAACATGACATCTGTTTAGATTGTGGAATACTGTGCCCCGGGAACCTGACTGAGCCTTGGTTCTGAAACCCTGTGGACTGGGAACATGACTGAGGTTTTATTCTGGAACCCTGTAGCCTGGGAACATAACTGAGGATTGATTCTGGAACCCTGTGGCCTGGGAACATGATACCGGTGGATTCTGGAACCCTGGGGACTGGGCATGTGACATCTGTTTAGATTGTGGAATACTGTGCCCCGGGAACCTGACTGAGCCTTGGTTCTGGAACCCTGTGGATTGGGAACATGACTGAGGTTTTAATCTAGAACCCTGTAGCCTGGAAACATAACTGAGGATTGATTCTCGAACCCTGTGGCCTGGGAACATGACATCGGTGGATTCTAGAACCCTGTGGCCTGGGAACATGTCTGAGGTTTGATGGTGGAAACCTGTGGCTTGGCAACATGACTAAGGTTTGATTCTGGAAGACTGTGGCCAGGAAGCATGATATCTGGTTGATTCTGGAAACTTGTGTCCTGGGAACATGACTGAGGTTTGTTTCTGGAAGCCTGTGCCCTGCGAACATGACTGAGGTTTGATTCTGGACACCTGTGTCCTGGGAACATGACTGAGGTTTGATGGTTGAAACCTGTGGCCCGCGCACATGACTCAGGTTTGATTCTGGAACCATGTGTCCTGGGAACATGACTGAGGTTTGATTTTGGAAACCTTTGGCCTGGGAAAATGACTGAGGTTTCATTGTGGAAACATGTGGCCTGGGATCATGACTGAGGTTTGATGGTGGAACACTCTGGCCTGGCAAAATGACTGAGGCTTGATTCTGGAACCCTGTGGCCCGGGAACATGAGAACGGTTTGATTCTGGAACCCTGTGGCCTTTAACATGACATCGGTGGATTCTGGAACCCTGTGGCCTGGGAACATGAGAACGGTTTGATTCTGGAACCCTGTGGCCTGGGAACATGAGTGAGGATTGATGGTGGAACCCTGTGGCCTGGCAACATGACTGAGGTTTGATACTGGAAGACTGTGGCCAGGAAACATGATATCGGGTTGATTCTGGAAACTTCTGTCCTGGGAACAAGACTGAGGTTTGATTCTGGAACCCTGTGTCCTGGGAATATGACAAAGGTTTGTTGCTGGAAGCCTGTTCCCTGGGTACATGACTGAGGTTTGATTCTGGACACCTGTGTCCTGGGAACATGAGTGATGTTTGATTGTTGAAACCTGTGGCCTGTGAACATGACTCAGGTTTGATTCTGGAAACATGTGTCCTGGGAATATGACTGAGGTTTGATTCTGGAAACCTTTGGCCTGAGAAAATGACTGAGGTTTCATTGTGGAAACATGTGGCCTGGGATCATGACTGAGGTTTGATGGTGGAACACTCTGGCCTGGCAAAATGACTGAGGCTTGATTCTGGAACCCTGTGGCCCGGGAACGTGACTGAGGTTTGATGGCAGAAACCTGTGGCCTGGCAACATGACTGACGTTTGATTCTGGATCCCTGTGGTCTGGGAACATGACTGAGGCGTGATTCTGGAAAACTGTGGCCTGGGAACATGACATCTGTTTAGATTGTGGAATACTGTGCCCCGGGAACCTGACTGAGCCTTGGTTCTGAAACCCTGTGGACTGGGAACATGACTGAGGTTTTATTCTGGAACCCTGTAGCCTGGGAACATAACTGAGGATTGATTCTGGAACCCTGTGGCCTGGGAACATGATACCGGTGGATTCTGGAACCCTGGGGACTGGGCATGTGACATCTGTTTAGATTGTGGAATACTGTGCCCCGGGAACCTGACTGAGCCTTGGTTCTGGAACCCTGTGGATTGGGAACATGACTGAGGTTTTATTCTAGAACCCTGTAGCCTGGAAACATAACTGAGGATTGATTCTCGAACCCTGTGGCCTGGGAACATGACATCGGTGGATTCTAGAACCCTGTGGCCTGGGAACATGTCTGAGGTTTGATGGTGGAAACCTGTGGCTTGGCAACATGACTAAGGTTTGATTCTGGAAGACTGTGGCCAGGAAGCATGATATCTGGTTGATTCTGGAAACTTGTGTCCTGGGAACATGACTGAGGTTTGTTTCTGGAAGCCTGTGCCCTGCGAACATGACTGAGGTTTGATTCTGGACACCTGTGTCCTGGGAACATGACTGAGGTTTGATGGTTGAAACCTGTGGCCCGCGAACATGACTCAGGTTTGATTCTGGAACCATGTGTCCTGGGAACATGACTGAGGTTTGATTTTGGAAACCTTTGGCCTGGGAAAATGACTGAGGTTTCATTGTGGAAACATGTGGCCTGGGATCATGACTGAGGTTTGATGGTGGAACACCCTGGCCTGGCAAAATGACTGAGGCTTGATTCTGGAACCCTGTGGCCCGGGAACGTGACTGAGGTTTGATGGCAGAAACCTGTGGCCTGGCAACATGACTGACGTTTGATTCTGGATCCCTGTGGCCTGGGAACATGACTGAGGCGTGATTCTGGAAAACTGTGGCCTGGGAACATGACATCTGTTTAGATTGTGGAATACTGTGCCCCGGGAACCTGACTGAGCCTTGGTTCTGAAACCCTGTGGACTGGGAACATGACTGAGGTTTTATTCTGGAACCCTGTAGCCTGGGAACATAACTGAGGATTGATTCTGGAACCCTGTGGCCTGGGAACATGATACCGGTGGATTCTGGAACCCTGGGGACTGGGCATGTGACATCTGTTTAGATTGTGGAATACTGTGCCCCGGGAACCTGACTGAGCCTTGGTTCTGGAACCCTGTGGATTGGGAACATGACTGAGGTTTTATTCTAGAACCCTGTAGCCTGGAAACATAACTGAGGATTGATTCTCGAACCCTGTGGCCTGGGAACATGACATCGGTGGATTCTAGAACCCTGTGGCCTGGGAACATGTCTGAGGTTTGATGGTGGAAACCTGTGGCTTGGCAACATGACTAAGGTTTGATTCTGGAAGACTGTGGCCAGGAAGCATGATATCTGGTTGATTCTGGAAACTTGTGTCCTGGGAACATGACTGAGGTTTGTTTCTGGAAGCCTGTGCCCTGCGAACATGACTGAGGTTTGATTCTGGACACCTGTGTCCTGGGAACATGACTGAGGTTTGATGGTTGAAACCTGTGGCCCGCGAACATGACTCAGGTTTGATTCTGGAACCATGTGTCCTGGGAACATGACTGAGGTTTGATTTTGGAAACCTTTGGCCTGGGAAAATGACTGAGGTTTCATTGTGGAAACATGTGGCCTGGGATCATGACTGAGGTTTGATGGTGGAACACTCTGGCCTGGCAAAATGACTGAGGCTTGATTCTGGAACCCTGTGGCCCGGGAACATGAGAACGGTTTGATTCTGGAACCCTGTGGCCTTTAACATGACATCGGTGGATTCTGGAACCCTGTGGCCTGGGAACATGAGAACGGTTTGATTCTGGAACCCTGTGGCCTGGGAACATGAGTGAGGATTGATGGTGGAACCCTGTGGCCTGGCAACATGACTGAGGTTTGATACTGGAAGACTGTGGCCAGGAAACATGATATCGGGTTGATTCTGGAAACTTCTGTCCTGGGAACAAGACTGAGGTTTGATTCTGGAACCCTGTGTCCTGGGAATATGACAAAGGTTTGTTGCTGGAAGCCTGTTCCCTGGGTACATGACTGAGGTTTGATTCTGGACACCTGTGTCCTGGGAACATGAGTGATGTTTGATTGTTGAAACCTGTGGCCTGCGAACATGACTCAGGTTTGATTCTGGAAACATGTGTCCTGGGAATATGACTGAGGTTTGATTCTGGAAACCTTTGGCCTGAGAAAATGACTGAGGTTTCATTGTGGAAACATGTGGCCTGGGATCATGACTGAGGTTTGATGGTGGAACACTCTGGCCTGGCAAAATGACTGAGGCTTGATTCTGGAACCCTGTGGCCCGGGAACGTGACTGAGGTTTGATGGCAGAAACCTGTGGCCTGGCAACATGACTGACGTTTGATTCTGGATCCCTGTGGTCTGGGAACATGACTGAGGCGTGATTCTGGAAAACTGTGGCCTGGGAACATGACATCTGTTTAGATTGTGGAATACTGTGCCCCGGGAACCTGACTGAGCCTTGGTTCTGAAACCCTGTGGACTGGGAACATGACTGAGGTTTTATTCTGGAACCCTGTAGCCTGGGAACATAACTGAGGATTGATTCTGGAACCCTGTGGCCTGGGAACATGATACCGGTGGATTCTGGAACCCTGGGGACTGGGCATGTGACATCTGTTTAGATTGTGGAATACTGTGCCCCGGGAACCTGACTGAGCCTTGGTACTGGAACCCTGTGGATTGGGAACATGACTGAGGTTTTATTCTAGAACCCTGTAGCCTGGAAACATAACTGAGGATTGATTCTCGAACCCTGTGGCCTGGGAACATGACATCGGTGGATTCTAGAACCCTGTGGCCTGGGAACATGTCTGAGGTTTGATGGTGGAAACCTGTGGCTTGGCAACATGACTAAGGTTTGATTCTGGAAGACTGTGGCCAGGAAGCATGATATCTGGTTGATTCTGGAAACTTGTGTCCTGGGAACATGACTGAGGTTTGTTTCTGGAAGCCTGTGCCCTGCGAACATGACTGAGGTTTGATTCTGGACACCTGTGTCCTGGGAACATGACTGAGGTTTGATGGTTGAAACCTGTGGCCCGCGAACATGACTCAGGTTTGATTCTGGAACCATGTGTCCTGGGAACATGACTGAGGTTTGATTTTGGAAACCTTTGGCCTGGGAAAATGACTGAGGTTTCATTGTGGAAACATGTGGCCTGGGATCATGACTGAGGTTTGATGGTGGAACACCCTGGCCTGGCAAAATGACTGAGGCTTGATTCTGGAACCCTGTGGCCCGGGAACGTGACTGAGGTTTGATGGCAGAAACCTGTGGCCTGGCAACATGACTGACGTTTGATTCTGGATCCCTGTGGCCTGGGAACATGACTGAGGCGTGATTCTGGAAAACTGTGGCCTGGGAACATGACATCTGTTTAGATTGTGGAATACTGTGCCCCGGGAACCTGACTGAGCCTTGGTTCTGAAACCCTGTGGACTGGGAACATGACTGAGGTTTTATTCTGGAACCCTGTAGCCTGGGAACATAACTGAGGATTGATTCTGGAACCCTGTGGCCTGGGAACATGATACCGGTGGATTCTGGAACCCTGGGGACTGGGCATGTGACATCTGTTTAGATTGTGGAATACTGTGCCCCGGGAACCTGACTGAGCCTTGGTTCTGGAACCCTGTGGATTGGGAACATGACTGAGGTTTTATTCTAGAACCCTGTAGCCTGGAAACATAACTGAGGATTGATTCTCGAACCCTGTGGCCTGGGAACATGACATCGGTGGATTCTAGAACCCTGTGGCCTGGGAACATGTCTGAGGTTTGATGGTGGAAACCTGTGGCTTGGCAACATGACTAAGGTTTGATTCTGGAAGACTGTGGCCAGGAAGCATGATATCTGGTTGATTCTGGAAACTTGTGTCCTGGGAACATGACTGAGGTTTGTTTCTGGAAGCCTGTGCCCTGCGAACATGACTGAGGTTTGATTCTGGACACCTGTGTCCTGGGAACATGACTGAGGTTTGATGGTTGAAACCTGTGGCCCGCGAACATGACTCAGGTTTGATTCTGGAACCATGTGTCCTGGGAACATGACTGAGGTTTGATTTTGGAAACCTTTGGCCTGGGAAAATGACTGAGGTTTCATTGTGGAAACATGTGGCCTGGGATCATGACTGAGGTTTGATGGTGGAACACTCTGGCCTGGCAAAATGACTGAGGCTTGATTCTGGAACCCTGTGGCCCGGGAACATGAGAACGGTTTGATTCTGGAACCCTGTGGCCTTTAACATGACATCGGTGGATTCTGGAACCCTGTGGCCTGGGAACATGAGAACGGTTTGATTCTGGAACCCTGTGGCCTGGGAACATGAGTGAGGATTGATGGTGGAACCCTGTGGCCTGGCAACATGACTGAGGTTTGATACTGGAAGACTGTGGCCAGGAAACATGATATCGGGTTGATTCTGGAAACTTCTGTCCTGGGAACAAGACTGAGGTTTGATTCTGGAACCCTGTGTCCTGGGAATATGACAAAGGTTTGTTGCTGGAAGCCTGTTCCCTGGGTACATGACTGAGGTTTGATTCTGGACACCTGTGTCCTGGGAACATGAGTGATGTTTGATTGTTGAAACCTGTGGCCTGCGAACATGACTCAGGTTTGATTCTGGAAACATGTGTCCTGGGAATATGACTGAGGTTTGATTCTGGAAACCTTTGGCCTGAGAAAATGACTGAGGTTTCATTGTGGAAACATGTGGCCTGGGATCATGACTGAGGTTTGATGGTGGAACACTCTGGCCTGGCAAAATGACTGAGGCTTGATTCTGGAACCCTGTGGCCCGGGAACGTGACTGAGGTTTGATGGCAGAAACCTGTGGCCTGGCAACATGACTGACGTTTGATTCTGGATCCCTGTGGTCTGGGAACATGACTGAGGCGTGATTCTGGAAAACTGTGGCCTGGGAACATGACATCTGTTTAGATTGTGGAATACTGTGCCCCGGGAACCTGACTGAGCCTTGGTTCTGAAACCCTGTGGACTGGGAACATGACTGAGGTTTTATTCTGGAACCCTGTAGCCTGGGAACATAACTGAGGATTGATTCTGGAACCCTGTGGCCTGGGAACATGATACCGGTGGATTCTGGAACCCTGGGGACTGGGCATGTGACATCTGTTTAGATTGTGGAATACTGTGCCCCGGGAACCTGACTGAGCCTTGGTACTGGAACCCTGTGGATTGGGAACATGACTGAGGTTTTATTCTAGAACCCTGTAGCCTGGAAACATAACTGAGGATTGATTCTCGAACCCTGTGGCCTGGGAACATGACATCGGTGGATTCTAGAACCCTGTGGCCTGGGAACATGTCTGAGGTTTGATGGTGGAAACCTGTGGCTTGGCAACATGACTAAGGTTTGATTCTGGAAGACTGTGGCCAGGAAGCATGATATCTGGTTGATTCTGGAAACTTGTGTCCTGGGAACATGACTGAGGTTTGTTTCTGGAAGCCTGTGCCCTGCGAACATGACTGAGGTTTGATTCTGGACACCTGTGTCCTGGGAACATGACTGAGGTTTGATGGTTGAAACCTGTGGCCCGCGAACATGACTCAGGTTTGATTCTGGAACCATGTGTCCTGGGAACATGACTGAGGTTTGATTTTGGAAACCTTTGGCCTGGGAAAATGACTGAGGTTTCATTGTGGAAACATGTGGCCTGGGATCATGACTGAGGTTTGATGGTGGAACACCCTGGCCTGGCAAAATGACTGAGGCTTGATTCTGGAACCCTGTGGCCCGGGAACGTGACTGAGGTTTGATGGCAGAAACCTGTGGCCTGGCAACATGACTGACGTTTGATTCTGGATCCCTGTGGCCTGGGAACATGACTGAGGCGTGATTCTGGAAAACTGTGGCCTGGGAACATGACATCTGTTTAGATTGTGGAATACTGTGCCCCGGGAACCTGACTGAGCCTTGGTTCTGAAACCCTGTGGACTGGGAACATGACTGAGGTTTTATTCTGGAACCCTGTAGCCTGGGAACATAACTGAGGATTGATTCTGGAACCCTGTGGCCTGGGAACATGATACCGGTGGATTCTGGAACCCTGGGGACTGGGCATGTGACATCTGTTTAGATTGTGGAATACTGTGCCCCGGGAACCTGACTGAGCCTTGGTTCTGGAACCCTGTGGATTGGGAACATGACTGAGGTTTTATTCTAGAACCCTGTAGCCTGGAAACATAACTGAGGATTGATTCTCGAACCCTGTGGCCTGGGAACATGACATCGGTGGATTCTAGAACCCTGTGGCCTGGGAACATGTCTGAGGTTTGATGGTGGAAACCTGTGGCTTGGCAACATGACTAAGGTTTGATTCTGGAAGACTGTGGCCAGGAAGCATGATATCTGGTTGATTCTGGAAACTTGTGTCCTGGGAACATGACTGAGGTTTGTTTCTGGAAGCCTGTGCCCTGGGAACATGACTGAGGTTTGATTCTGGACACCTGTGTCCTGGGAACATGACTGAGGTTTGATGGTTGAAACCTGTGGCCCGCGCACATGACTCAGGTTTGATTCTGGAACCATGTGTCCTGGGAACATGACTGAGGTTTGATTTTGGAAACCTTTGGCCTGGGAAAATGACTGAGGTTTCATTGTGGAAACATGTGGCCTGGGATCATGACTGAGGTTTGATGGTGGAACACTCTGGCCTGGCAAAATGACTGAGGCTTGATTCTGGAACCCTGTGGCCCGCGAACATGAGAACGGTTTGATTCTGGAACCCTGTGGCCTTTAACATGACATCGGTGGATTCTGGAACCCTGTGGCCTGGGAATATGAGAACGGTTTGATTCTGGAACCCTGTGGCCTGGGAACATGAGTGAGGATTGATGGTGGAACCCTGTGGCCTGGCAACATGACTGAGGTTTGATACTGGAAGACTGTGGCCAGGAAACATGATATCGGGTTGATTCTGGAAACTTCTGTCCTGGGAACAAGACTGAGGTTTGATTCTGGAACCCTGTGTCCTGGGAATATGACAAAGGTTTGTTGCTGGAAGCCTGTTCCCTGGGTACATGACTGAGGTTTGATTCTGGACACCTGTGTCCTGGGAACATGAGTGATGTTTGATTGTTGAAACCTGTGGCCTGCGAACATGACTCAGGTTTGATTCTGGAACCATGTGTCCTGGGAATATGACTGAGGTTTGATTCTGGAAACCTTTGGCCTGAGAAAATGACTGAGGTTTCATTGTGGAAACATGTGGCCTGGGATCATGACTGAGGTTTGATGGTGGAACACTCTGGCCTGGCAAAATGACTGAGGCTTGATTCTGGAACCCTGTGGCCCGGGAACGTGACTGAGGTTTGATGGCAGAAACCTGAGGCCTGGCAACATGACTGACGTTTGATTCTGGATCCCTGTGGTCTGGGAACATGACTGAGGCGTGATTCTGGAAAACTGTGGCCTGGGAACATGACATCTGTTTAGATTGTGGAATACTGTGCCCCGGGAACCTGACTGAGCCTTGGTTCTGAAACCCTGTGGACTGGGAACATGACTGAGGTTTTATTCTGGAACCCTGTAGCCTGGGAACATAACTGAGGATTGATTCTGGAACCCTGTGGCCTGGGAACATGATACCGGTGGATTCTGGAACCCTGGGGACTGGGCATGTGACATCTGTTTAGATTGTGGAATACTGTGCCCCGGGAACCTGACTGAGCCTTGGTTCTGGAACCCTGTGGATTGGGAACATGACTGAGGTTTTATTCTAGAACCCTGTAGCCTGGAAACATAACTGAGGATTGATTCTCGAACCCTGTGGCCTGGGAACATGACATCGGTGGATTCTAGAACCCTGTGGCCTGGGAACATGTCTGAGGTTTGATGGTGGAAACCTGTGGCTTGGCAACATGACTAAGGTTTGATTCTGGAAGACTGTGGCCAGGAAGCATGATATCTGGTTGATTCTGGAAACTTGTGTCCTGGGAACATGACTGAGGTTTGTTTCTGGAAGCCTGTGCCCTGGGAACATGACTGAGGTTTGATTCTGGACACCTGTGTCCTGGGAACATGACTGAGGTTTGATGGTTGAAACCTGTGGCCCGCGCACATGACTCAGGTTTGATTCTGGAACCATGTGTCCTGGGAACATGACTGAGGTTTGATTTTGGAAACCTTTGGCCTGGGAAAATGACTGAGGTTTCATTGTGGAAACATGTGGCCTGGGATCATGACTGAGGTTTGATGGTGGAACACTCTGGCCTGGAAAATGACTGAGGCTTGATTCTGGAACCCTGTGGCCCGGGAACATGAGAACGGTTTGATTCTGGAACCCTGTGGCCTTTAACATGACATCGGTGGATTCTGGAACCCTGTGGCCTGGGAACATGAGAACGGTTTGATTCTGGAACCCTGTGGCCTGGGAACATGAGTGAGGATTGATGGTGGAACCCCGTGGCCTGGCAACATGACTGAGGTTTGATACTGGAAGACTGTGGCCAGGAAACATGATATCGGGTTGATTCTGGAAACTTCTGTCCTGGGAACAAGACTGAGGTTTGATTCTGGAACCCTGTGTCCTGGGAATATGACAAAGGTTTGTTGCTGGAAGCCTGTTCCCTGGGTACATGACTGAGGTATGATTCTGGACACCTGTGTCCTGGGAACATGAGTGATGTTTGATTGTTGAAACCTGTGGCCTGCGAACATGACTCAGGTTTGATTCTGGAACCATGTGTCCTGGGAATATGACTGAGGTTTGATTCTGGAAACCTTTGGCCTGAGAAAATGACTGAGGTTTCATTGTGGAAACATGTGGCCTGGGATCATGACTGAGGTTTGATGGTGGAACACTCTGGCCTGGCAAAATGACTGAGGCTTGATTCTGGAACCCTGTGGCCCGGGAACGTGACTGAGGTTTGATGGCAGAAACCTGTGGCCTGGCAACATGACTGACGTTTGATTCTGGATCCCTGTGGCCTGGGAACATGACTGAGGCGTGATTCTGGAAAACTGTGGCCTGGGAACATGACATCTGTTTAGATTGTGGAATACTGTGCCCCGGGAACCTGACTGAGCCTTGGTTCTGAAACCCTGTGGACTGGGAACATGACTGAGGTTTTATTCTGGAACCCTGTAGCCTGGGAACATAACTGAGGATTGATTCTGGAACCCTGTGGCCTGGGAACATGATACCGGTGGATTCTGGAACCCTGGGGACTGGGCATGTGACATCTGTTTAGATTGTGGAATACTGTGCCCCGGGAACCTGACTGAGCCTTGGTTCTGGAACCCTGTGGATTGGGAACATGACTGAGGTTTTATTCTAGAACCCTGTAGCCTGGAAACATAACTGAGGATTGATTCTCGAACCCTGTGGCCTGGGAACATGACATCGGTGGATTCTAGAACCCTGTGGCCTGGGAACATGTCTGAGGTTTGATGGTGGAAACCTGTGGCTTGGCAACATGACTAAGGTTTGATTCTGGAAGACTGTGGCCAGGAAGCATGATATCTGGTTGATTCTGGAAACTTGTGTCCTGGGAACATGACTGAGGTTTGTTTCTGGAAGCCTGTGCCCTGGGAACATGACTGAGGTTTGATTCTGGACACCTGTGTCCTGGGAACATGACTGAGGTTTGATGGTTGAAACCTGTGGCCCGCGCACATGACTCAGGTTTGATTCTGGAACCATGTGTCCTGGGAACATGACTGAGGTTTGATTTTGGAAACCTTTGGCCTGGGAAAATGACTGAGGTTTCATTGTGGAAACATGTGGCCTGGGATCATGACTGAGGTTTGATGGTGGAACACTCTGGCCTGGCAAAATGACTGAGGCTTGATTCTGGAACCCTGTGGCCTGGGAACATGAGTGAGGATTGATGGTGGAACCCTGTGGCCTGGCAACATGACTGAGGTTTGATACTGGAAGACTGTGGCCAGGAAACATGATATCGGGTTGATTCTGGAAACTTCTGTCCTGGGAACAAGACTGAGGTTTGATTCTGGAACCCTGTGTCCTGGGAATATGACAAAGGTTTGTTGCTGGAAGCCTGTTCCCTGGGTACATGACTGAGGTTTGATTCTGGACACCTGTGTCCTGGGAACATGAGTGATGTTTGATTGTTGAAACCTGTGGCCTGCGAACATGACTCAGGTTTGATTCTGGAACCATGTGTCCTGGGAATATGACTGAGGTTTGATTCTGGAAACCTTTGGCCTGAGAAAATGACTGAGGTTTCATTGTGGAAACATGTGGCCTGGGATCATGACTGAGGTTTGATGGTGGAACACTCTGGCCTGGCAAAATGACTGAGGCTTG
>NW_028124634.1:0-75892 GCF_965194825.1 Balaenoptera physalus
AATTTTTATTTGTCAATCATACTTCAATAAAGCTGGAAAAAATACACAGACGTATATATACATGTATACATATATATGTTTTGTGTATGTGTATATGCACATACATATGTGTGCGTTTTAGCATCCTTAAATTTGCATTACCTATTCCAGTTTTTGCTGGAAAATACTATTTTTATTGTTCCACAAAACATAGCACACCAAGGTTGATCAGCAGATTTGAATCCCAAGTAACTGTCCTCTCTCTCCAGCAGTTTCTGACAGGTTTGCCTGTCCTTGGGTTTGGTGAATTCCCTCCCTGCTCTCACCTCCACTGGCAGAATCCCCAGCTTACCCCGACCCTCTAGTTACAGCCCTAATCCTCCAAAAATTTCATGAACATAAAGAAAGGTTTCTCCTCAGGAAAACACTGCATGGTTCTACTGTTGACCAACTATGGGTTTATGATATGATCAATTCATGTGATTTGTCTATAAACCTGGAAGGGCAAATTGAATACATTTTATTTTTTCTCAGAATAAGTGAAGGTACACATCAATCTACAATTGAAAATAAAATTTCATTAAAATGTACTTAAAAAAGAACTCCTTGCCTAGCCCTAGATCCCAGAGGTTTTCTCCCAGGATTTTTTCTAAAAGTTTTATAGTATTATATTTTATATTTAATTTTGTGATCCATTTTTGAGTTAATTAGTGTGAAAGGGGTGAAGTTTGGGTTGAGTTTTTTTAGCCTGTGGACATCCGTTTTCTCCAGCATCATTTGTTAAAAAGACTAGGCTTCCTCTCTCAGAACGAAATTAGTAAAGTGAAAAAAAAAATGAAACGTAAAACTGAAAGTGAAGATTTTTATTCTTTGTAAAAAAGTTTTAATATCTCTCCGTTAATAAACAAATAACAATTTATGGATAGAGTTATGTTAAACAATAATTTTGCAATTGAATCATGCTCAAAATCAACCCACCAAGTTTGAGAAAAAGACCTCGTTAACTGAACCGCTATGGAGACCAGCACAACTCCCAGGTATATTGGTGAATTTGAGAGAGAACTTGATAGCACATGGCCGCAGTTTACTTGGCTGAGTGCCACCTGCATAGGCACAAATGACCCAGTTCTGAAACTCATCTGGCTCCTGAGCAAACGAAATGTAAAGGACTATGTATTAGTTTCCTATTGATGCATAACAGATTACCACAAGCTAAGTGGCTTCAAATAACACCCATTTATTAACGAATAGTTTACAGCAGGCTGGATTCAATGGTCAGAGTATCATAAGGCTGAGAGGAAGGTGTTAGCAAGGCAGATTCCTTGTCTGGAGGCTCTAGGAAGACATCTGCCTCTAGGCTCATTTAGGTTGTTATACGGTTCCTTGCTGTTGGAAGTGTTAGGTCCCTTATTTTCTGGCTGTCACCCAGAGTCCTTTCTCAGCATCTTAAGACCACCCACATTCCTTTTCATGTGTTTTCCTCTGCCTTCAAGCCAGCAATGATCTATCAAGTCACCTTGTACATCAAATCTCTCTGACCTTCTCTTCTGCTGCCAGATGGAGCAAACTCTGTATGCAAAGTGCTTACCTGATTGGGTCCAGTCCACCTGGATAAACTCTATGTATTAAGATCAATCCATTCAGTTTTAACTACAACTGCAAATTCTCTTCACAGCAGTATCCAGATTAGTGTTTGAATGAAGAATCAGAGAACAGGAATCTTGGAAGACCAGGTTTAGAAATCTTCCTACTATAAGCCTGTAATGAGTTAAGTGCATTTAAGCCCTTCTGGGATTTCCCAGAGGGGTCTTGTAGTCGATGATGAAACATTCTAGTTAGTTACCATGTGATATTTACACATTAATCCTCTACATCTTCCTGGGACCTGCGATGTCCTCCAGCTCTTCCACATTCATCAGGTTCCATAAAGTTCCTCAAAGGCACTACCATCCTCACCTCGTGTGGCCGAAAATTCCACCAGTGGCAAAGCAGGAGATTCCTTGAGGTGCCCCTTGATGAGGGGCAGGAGAGAGGACATGGTCTTCTTTTCTGCTTTGGTTTACAAAATTTAAAGACGTATCAAAATTTCAGAGCTTTTGTTGACAGTTTTTTTGTTTTCACGTCTAACTCTTTGTCCTCTCCTCCATGGGGCTCAGGCATCAATGAATGGACCTGGTCCAGGTGATGAATCTAACTAACAGGAACAACCAGGAGTTGATCCGGACCAGACCTCCTCTAAGATGTCTAAGTTTTGGTCTCACTTTAACTCACGACCAATAACTTCACAAGGGCCCTCATTGTTGCCCAACAATTCTAACATATTCCTTTGTCCGTTCACTCTCTCATGCTCCTAAATTATTTCATACTTCACATCTTCTCTTTCTGAAAACTTCCCAAGTCTCCTCCTCAGTGACCACCCTCAGCTGATGACTTGCTTCTGCTGACTAAAAACAATTGCACAGCGTGAGAGTTGTGAGTTAAGTTTTATCTGGGGCAAAATGAGGACTATAGCCTGGGAAACAGCATATCGAATAGCTCTGAGAAAGTGCTCCAAAGAGGAAGTGGGGAAGGTCAGTATATATGTGATTTTGGTGAAGGGGGAGTACATGCAATCAAGCAGATATTTTTTGCAGAAGGTTCTGCTAGTTTCGTGAAGGTTACTGCTAGTCATGAGGAGCAGACATCACCATGAAGAATTTTTTAGTGCTTTTCTAAATATGAGGAGATGCAAGAATTGGGCTCATAAAATCATCTCCTGAAAATATCTAACTGTCTAAGGACCTGTTCTGCCAGTTTTTTCCAGAGCACAGAGTGCCTCATTTCTGATCTCCACCCTGAATTCCTTTCAGGGCGTGTTGAAGGTCAGCAGATGCAGTGGCTCATAATTTAATTTTTGTAGAGGTAGATGGCAAGTGCCAATTTGTATGTGACATTTCCATAGGCCTGAGAAGACAGAAGCAATCGGAAGGCAACTTCCCTATTTTCCCCACATCTGCCCACCTACAGGCCATTGTGTCCATGCACCCTGCCTTCCCTCCTGACACAGTGGATTCACCGTCCATGCCCCGTTCAGAGACCAAACCTTCCACTTTGCACCAGAATCTATCTACTCTCTCCAACAAAAAGATACAAGGCAGTATACTGCCCCAGATATTCAACACCACCACCTCATGGATAAACAATACAAATTTTATTTAATCATTACAATCAGCATACAATGGTACCATACTTTTTGCATCTTAAAAAATAAATACAGAATACCTCTTTTGACCTCCATATCCACCTCTAAATACTCCTCCATTTCTCTTCTCCAACTTACATATATACTTGAAATTTTCTTTTTTTAAATTGAGGTACAATTGACATAGAACATTATATTAGTTTCAAGTATACAACATAATGATTCAATATTTACATATATTGCAAAATGATCACCACAACAGATCTAGTTAGCATCCATCACCATACACAAGAATTTTTTTCTTGTGATGAGAACTTTTTTTTTTTAAATTTATTTTCTTTTGGCTGTGCTGGGTCTTTGTTGCTGCATGTGGGCTTTCTCTAGTTGCAGCAGGCAGGGGCTTCTCATTGCGGTGGCTTCTCTTGTTGTGGAGCACGGGCTCTAGGCACGTGGGCTTCAGTAGTTGCAGCATGTGGGCTCAGTGGTTGTGGCACATGGGCCCTAGAGCGCGCAGGCTTCAGCAGTTGCAGCACGTGGGCTCTAGGGCACACGGGCTCAGTAGTTGTGGCTCACTGGCTTAGTTGCTCCAAGGCACGTGGGATCTTCCCGGACCAGGGATTGAACCCATGTCCCCTGCATTGACAGGCAGATTCTTAACCACTGCGCCACCAGGGAAGTCCTGATGAGAACTTTTAAGATCTACTCTCTTAGCAACTTTCAAATACGCAGTACAGTATTATTAACTGTAGTCACCATGCTGTACATTACATCCCTATGACTTAATTATTTTATAGCTGAAAATAAATTTTATTTTAAATGAATTTTATTTTATAGCAGATGCAAACTATTATATACAGGATGGATAAACAACAAGGTCCTACTGTATAGCACAGGGAACTATACCCAAGCACAGGGAACTATATCCAATCTCCTGGGATAAACCATAATGGAAAATAATATTTTTAAAAATGTCTCTATGTGTATAACTGAGTCACTTTGCTGTACAACAGAGATTGGCACAACATTGTATATCAACTAGACCACAATTAAATAAATAAATAAATAAATAGGATGGCAAAGAGTAGAAATCAATCAGTCTCCTTCCTTTATTTTTAAAAGTAAGCATGCTGTTATGTTAAACAAAATTCAAAATTGAAATTATGTAAAAATTTCTACAGAATTCATTCTGCAGAAGCGGCTGAGGAAATAACAAGCATGGCAGCCATAGCAATACAATAAAATATGAGTCCTATGGGACCACAGAGCTCTTGCTATCATTAGCAGTTGAGCAGAAGCGGAGAGTCAACATCAAATAGCAGCTACCTGGATCTGTAATAGCTAAAATAATACTCATATGATTATAAATATAAATATCACAGGGGAGAGAAATGGGCGTGGGTTTAATAAATTGAAATTCAAGTATAATTCCAGAATGAAAACCAATTCCTTAGGACTGATTATGGCAAGATAGTTGTACTTTATATACTTCATCTTTTGGTACATTATTAGAAACTTGTGCAAACATCAGAGCACCTTATTACTTTTCCAGCACAAGAATTATTGATTATAAGAGACACCATTAATACTTTAAGAGGACTAAAAGAGGAAAAGTAAATACTAGATTAAATATGCACTTTAATTTTAAAATTCATACTGACTAGTAAGTATGAAATAGTAAGTATGAAGAACATGTCTAACCACTGAAGGATCACAGCAACAATCTCAACATACTGATTAGTAATTAGACTATTTTAGTAGCTTCAGTCAGGGTGAATACCACATTACAAAAGGCACATTAATGAACAAATGTAGCTCTAGAGGAAAACAAACAGGAGATGAGGATTCTGAAAATTTTTCCTTAGAATTCAATGGCCATGTCTAAGATTGGCTGAGAGTATAAGACCTAAAGGAGGAGTAGTAACATATGGAAGTAAGATCCAACTAGCTAAGAAAAGATAGGTGAATACCACGGACATTGGTTTTCAAAGAGGGATGTTTGTAATGAACCCAGACTCTCCTGGTCTGCCTGGAGCCCTCTCAGCAGAGTTGGACAACACTTGCAGGATGCTATACAAAACAACATCTGTGGCACAGAAAGTTTAACTAGAGGACTGACATGTGTGTGACCAGAGGACATGCATTTAAGAGGGACTTTAAGGATATCTAGTGTGACTCCACAATTCCACGGATGAGTTAACCAAGGCCCAAGGAAGAGAATAATAATGCAGTTGATAAGTAGCTGGGCTTGGTCTAATCCAACTTTGCAAATTTAGTGATAAGACTAAAATTCTAGAGGGTCACCACTTTTCATTCTGAGAGCCTTGAATTTCAAACTCAGAGCTGTTTTTTCTCAGGAGATGGGTTCTCAGGCAGCTGCTTCCTGAAGAACATACACTGCTAATAAAAGACTAATACACAATTAAACATTCTAGCAGTCCTCATTTATTTGGCTTACATCCTCATATTCCCCTTTAATATTTTTAGACACTATCAAGGTTTACAATCCTAATCCAGTATAAACTGTAAACACACACATATACATACACAGACAGGAAGTTTCTTTCAGAAGTTTCGTAATTTTCTACGGTCTTTATTACAAAACTGTATCCCATGAAGTGCACAGCTTGGGAAGTCAACGGCATTTCCTTTCTAAATCCCTCTTTGTTAAGTCATGCCTTTAAGTGCACTTATAGCACCAAACTCAGGGCTATTAAAGGCAAATTGATAATTTTTCACGCTGAAATCTATCTATACTTACCCACCTATTTTTACTTTTACCATGGTGGTACTCTCCAAAACTTTGAAGTCACTCAAGCTGATTTTTCCCAGAAGGAACTCATTCTATTAGTAAATGTTAATGCCAAGAATATAGATAATCACAACAAAAAGAATAAAATACCTAGGAATAAACCTACCTAAGGAGGCAAAAGACCTGTACTCAGGAAACTGTAAGATACTGATGAAATAAATCAAAGATGACACAAACAGATGGAGAGATGTACCATGTTCTTGGACTGGAAGAAGAAATATTGTGAAAATGACTATACTACCCAAAGCAATCTACAGATTCAATGCAATCCCTATCAAATTACCAATGGCATTTTTTACAGAACTAGAACAAAAAATCTTAAAATTTGTATGGAGACAAAAAAGACCCCAAATAGCCAAAGCAGTCTTGAGGGAAAAATACGGAGCTGGAGGAATCAGACTCCCTGACTTCAGACTATACTACAAAGCTACAGTCATCAAGACAATATGATACTGGCACAAAAACAGAAATACAGATCAATGGAACAAGATAGGAAGCCCAGAGATAAACCCACGCACCTATGGTCAACTAGTCTATGACAAAGGAGGCAAGGATATACAGTGGAGAAAAGACAGCCTCTTCAATAAGTGGTGTTGGGAAAACTGGACAGCTACATGTAAAAGAATGAAATTACAACACTTCCTAACACCATACACAAAAATAAACTCAAAATGGATTAAAGACCTAAATGTAAAACCAGACACTATAAAACCCTTAGAGGAAAACATAAGCAGAACACTTTTTGACATAAATCGCAGCAAGATCTTTTTTGATCCACCTCCTAGAGTTATGAAAATAAAAACAAAAATAAACAAATGGGACCTAATGAAACTTAAAAGCTTTTGCACAGCAAAGGAAACCATAAACAAAACAAAAGGACAACCCTCAGAATGGGAGAAAATATTTGCAAATGAAGCAATTGACAAGGGATTAATCTCCAAAATATACAAACAGCTCATGCAGCTCAATATCAAAAAAACAAATAACTCAATCAAAAAATGGGCAGAAGACCTAAACAGACATTTCTCCAAATAAGACATACAGATGGCCAAAAAGCACATAAAAAGATGCTCAACATCACTAATTATTAGAGAAATGCAAATCACAACTACAAAGAGGTATCACCTCACACTGGCCAGAATGGCTGTCATCAAAAACCTACAAACAATAAATGCTGGAGAGGGTGTGGAGAAAACGGAACCCTCCTACACTGTTGGTAGGAATGTAAACTGGTACAGCCACTATAGAAAACAGTATGGAGGTTCCTTAAAAAACTAAAAATAGAGCTACAATATAATCCATCAATCCCCCTCCTGGGCATATACCCAGAGAAAACCATAATTTGAAAAGATATGTGCACCCCAATGTTTTTTGCAGCACTATTTACAATAGCCAGGACATGGAAGCAACCTAAATGTCCATCAACAAAGGAATGGATAAAGAAGATGTGATATATACACAATGGAATATTACTCAGCCATAAAAAAGAACAAAATAATGTCATTTGCAACAACATGGATGGACCTAGAGATTGTCATACTGAGTGAAGTAAGCCAGACACAGAAAGACAAATATCATATGATATCACTTACATGTGGAATCTAAATAAATGATACAAATGAGCTTATTTACAAAATATAAGTAGAGTCACAGATGTAGAAAACAAACTTGTGGTTACCAGGGGATAAGGGGGGGGGAGGAATAAATTGGGAGACTGGTATTGACATATACACACTATTATATATAAAAGAGATAACTAATAAGAACCTGCTGTGTAGCACATGGAATGCTACTCAATACTCTGTAATGGCCTATATGGGAAAAGAATCTTAAAAAAAAAAAAAAAGTGGATACATGTATATATATAACTGATTCCCTTTGTTGTACACCTGAAACTAACACAACATTGTAAATCAACTATATTCCAATAAAAGATTTTAAAAAAGAACATAGGTAAATTGCTCTCCTCAAGAACCTTTATACTTTTTAAATTATTTCATACTACATGACAGTTAGTAATAGCAAAGAAAAGTGATTTCAGTTACCCCACAAATTGGTACTATAGTGCCGTGAAGACACTTGATTGACTAGGATGTTAGTGCAGTGTAATTTTCTGATTAATTAAAATATCTAGGTTTCTTAAAGTTATATATTTAATGTAGCCAATAAACGGGTGATAGACACTAAATTTAATAAAAGAGGAGAAAATCAGGATCTCCAATACAGGGAAACCAAAATGGTTTAAAAAGTTACCATGCATTACTATTAAGATTAAACCTCAAGGGAATGAAGTCAGGGAAGATAGTGAAGTTGGAAGCACCAAGAATTCATCTCTCTACCTGGACAGCAACTGTACTAGGAGAAACTATCAGAGGTGGATATTTTGGAACTTTGGAGTTTATTTGAACACTTGTAACTTCAAGGGGATAGCTTGGCTAGGACATTTTCATTAATTTTGGTTTATTTCAACCATTAGGGTGGTTGCAGCTACTCAGCCCCCTACCCCAGCCCCATACCAGACAGCTGTGAAGAACGTAACCCAAATTTCTGGAGCAGCTTCTTCTGGAGCCAGGGTGGCCAATAAGATCCTTGTCATCCACATGTAGGTTCTTGGTTCTAACTGTGAACTACTGCTCTCACTGCTGAAGTGTGGATATGGAGGCTGGCCACCAATGTTCCAACTTCCACCAGCTGAAGTAATTTCCAGGAGATTTAAAAGAGCCACCTGTTTTTTTGTTTGCTTGCTTTTTGTTTGTTTGTTTGTTTTTGATATTCAAAAGCAACTATGTATATGGGGGAATTTAGAAAGCCACCATGCATACCTAGGGAAATATGGAGCTCAGAAAAGACATGCAGAAGATCTTAAGCTTTTACTCCAATACAGAGACACCTTATAGCAACTTTTTAAAGTACCAAACTCTGAGGAAAAGGGAAAATCTGATTTCCCCAGTTTCCATGTTATCAAATTCAAAAGTCCAATTTTCAATAAAAAAACAACAAGGCATACAAAGAAACAAGAATGCATAGCTGATTCAAAGAGGCAAAATAAAGCAACAGAAAATGTACCTGAGGAAGCATAGATGTCAAAATTACTAGACAAAGATTTTAAAACAACTGTTTTAAAGACACTCAAAGAGCTAAAAGGAAGACATGGACAAAGGAAAATAATATATTAAAAAATATCAATGAAGAGATTAAATTATTTTCAAATAGAACCAAAAAGAAATTTTGATGCTGAAAAGTACAATAACTGAAATGAAAAATACCTCAAAAGGGTTAAAAAGCAGATTTGTGCAAGTGGAAGAATAAGTGAACATAAAGAAAGAACAACTGAAATTATCAAGTCTAAGGAACAGAAAGAAAAAAGAATGAAGAAAATTGAACAGAGCCTAAGAGACCTGTGAAACACCATCAAGTGGACCAACATAGGCGTTGTGGGAATGCCATCAGGAGAAGAGAGAGAGAAAGGAACGAAATGAATAACGCCTGAAAACCCCCCAAATTTAAAGGACTGAAATTGCAATAAATGCATCTACAAATCCAAGAAGCTCAAAAACTCCAAATAGAATAAACTCAAAAATACTCACACTGAGATACATTATAATCAAAATGTTGAAAGACAGAGACAAAGAGACAATCTTGAAAGCAGCAAGAGAGAAGTGACTCATCACATACAAGTGATCCGCAATGAGGTTATCTGTCAATTTCTCATCAGAAAGCTTGAAGGCCAGAAGTCAGTGGGTTGATATACTCAATATGCTTAAAGGAAAAAAAACTGTCGATGGGCAACTTTATATCCAATAAAGCTACTCTTCAAAAATGAGGGAGAAATGACACCCCTAGATTTTAAAAAGCTGAGGGAGGTCATTACCACTAGACCTTCCCTCCAAGAAATGTTAAAGGGAGTGCTTCAGGTTGAAATGAAAGGAAGATAGTAACTTGAAGCCATATAAAGAAATTAGGGTAAAGGTAAATGCATGGGCAACTGTAAAAGCTACTATTACTATAATTTTGGTTGAGCCTGACTTTTATTTTCTAAAGGGTTTAAAATACAAATGCATAAAAATTATTAATCTATTTTATTGTATACAAAATGTGTAATGATGTAATCTATGACATTACTAACAGAAACTGAGGGTGGTGTGGTATAGTAGTAGAGCTTTTTTATGTCACTGAAGTTAAGTTGGCATCAATTCAAATTAGATTATTATAACTTTGGGATATTAAATATAATACCCATGGTAACCACCAAGAAAATATCTATAGGATATACGTATAAAGAATTGAGAAGAGAATTGAAATATTTCACTATAAAAAGTTAACTAAAAATAAAGCAGTAATGGAGAAAATGAGGGACATAAAAACCTATAGGCATATAGAAAACATATTTGTTTTCTGAAAAATGGCAGAAGTAAATCCCTCCTTATCAGTAACTACCTTAAGTGTAAATGGATTAAACTCTCCAATAAAAATACAGAGATTGGCAAAATGAATAAATATTTATAATTCAACTATGTGGTCTCTATCAGAGACTCACATTACTTCTAAAGACAAATAGGCTGAATGTAAAATGACAGAAATAATATTTCATACAAATGATGATGAAAATAGGGCTGGAGTGGCTATACTAATATCAAACAAAATAGACTTTAACTTTAAAAAGTTTACAAGAGACAAAGAAGATGTATCTTAATAAAAGTCTCAAGAAATAATTTAAGTATTCATCAACAGATAAATGGATAAAGATGTGGTATATATATACTATGAATATTACTCAGCCATAAAAAAGAATAAAATTCTGCCATTTGCAACAAAGTGAATGGACCTAGAGAGTACTATGCTTAGTGAAATAAGTCAGACAGAAAAAGACAAATACTCTATGTTATCACATATGTGGTATCTGAAAAAATAAAACAAAGGTATATAACAAATTAGAAACAGACTCACAGATATGGAAAACAAACTAGTGGTTACCAGTGGGGAGAGGGAAGGGGAGAAAGGCAAAATAGGGGTATGGGATTAAGAGATACAAACTACTATATACAAAATAGACAAGCAACAAGGATATATTGTACAGCATAGGGAATATAGCCATTATTTTGTAATAACTTTACATGGAGTATAACCTATAAAAATATTGAATCACTATGTGTACACCTGAAACTAATAAAATGTTGTAAATCAACTATACTTCAATAAAAAATTAAATTAAAAAAGGTTCGCTATCACAATGAAAATAGAAATTATAAACATTTATGCACCTAATAAAATACCTCAAAATATATGAAGCAAAATATTGATAGAACAGAAGGTGAGAAATAGAGAGCTCTATAATAATAGTGGTGATTTCAATGCCCTGCTTTCAGTAATGGATAGATCAGTCAGACATAAGAGATGTAAGAAAATAGAGGACTTGAAAAATGCAATAAACCAACTAGATATAAAAGATATATAGAACACTACCCCAAAATAGCAGAATACAGTTTTTTTTCAAGTGCACATGGGACATTCTACAGTACAGATCACATGTTAAACCACAAAATAAGTCTGAATAGATTAAAAGACAGATATCATACTAAGTACCTTCTCCAATCACAACAGGATGAAGTTAAAAATCAGTAACAAAGAAAACAGGAAAATTCACAGATTTGTGGAAACTCAACAACATACTCTTAAAGAAGCCATCACAAGATAAATTAGAAAATACTTAGAAACAAATAAAAACACAACATACCAAATTTATGGGATGCAGTGGAAGTAGTGCTCAGAGGGAAATCTATAGGTGTAAATGTTTACATTGTAAAAAAATGTAAGATCTCAAATCAACAGCTTCATACCATAAGGAACTAGAAAAGGAAAATAAAGCCAAACTCAAAGCTAGCAGATGGAAAGAAACAATAAAGTTTAGAGCAAAGTTAACAAAATAGAGAAATAAAACAATAGAAAAATATTAATGAAACCAAAAATTGGTTCTTTGAAAAAATAAACAAAATTGACAAACCTTTAGCTAGACTGACAAAATAAAAAAGAGAAGACACAAATAACTAAAATCAGAATAACAGTGGAAGTAGTACTACAAACCTTATAGAGGCAAAAAGGAATTATAGAAGAATACTATGAACAACTGTAAGCCAACAAATTAGATAACCATTAGAGAAATGGGCAAACTTCTTGAAACACACAAATGCCCTAAACCAACTCACAAAGAAATAGAAAATCTCAACACACCTATAACAGGTAAAGAGATTGAATTATTAATCTAAAACTTACCAGCAAAGAGAAGTCCTGGACCAGGTGGCTTCACAAAAGAATTCTACCAAACATTTAAAGAAGAATTAATATCAATCCTTCTCAAGCTCTTCCAAATCATTGACAAGGAGGGAACACTTCCTACCTCATTTTATGAGTCCAGCACTAATTTATATCAAAGCCAGAAAAAAAAAAAATACCACAAGAAAAGTAAATCACAGATCAATAGCCCTTATGAAGATAGATGCAAAAATCCTCAACAAAATATTAGTAAATTGAATCCAATAGCATTTTAAAATAATTACTTACCATGACCAAGCAGCATTTTTTCCTGAAATGTAAGAGTCGTTCAACATAAGAATATTAATCAATGTAATGTGTCACATTAATAGAACAAGGAAAAAAACCACATGATTATCCCAATTGATGCAGAAAAGGCATTTGACAAAATCAAACACACTTTCATGATAAAAAACTTCCAGAAGTCTGGAAATAGAGGGAAAATCCCTCAACATATTAAAAAATATTTACAAAAACCCACAGCTAACATTATAATCAATGGTAAGGGACTGAAAACTGTCCACCTAAGATAAGGAACAAAAACAAGAATACCCACTTTCACTGCTGCTATTCAACATTCTACTGGAAGTTCTAACCAGAGCTATCAGAAAAGAAAAGTGAATAAAAGGCATCCAAAATAGAAAGAGCTAAAACTATTGCAGATGACACCATCCAGTATATAGAATACACCAAGTAGAAACCAATAAATTCAGCGAAGTTGCAGAGTACAAGATCAACACGCAAAAATCAGATGTGTTTCTAAATACCAGCAATAAAAAAGGCCAAAAAAAATTTAGGAAAGCAATCCTACTGATAATAGCACCTAAAAGAATTAAATACTTCGTAGTAAATCTAACCAAGCAGGTGAAAGAGTTGTACCCTCAAAACTACAAAATATTGCTGAAAGAAACTGAAGAAGGGACTTCCCTGGTGGCGCAGTGATTAAGAATCCACCTGCCAATGCAGGGGACAGGGGTTTGATCCCTGGTCCGGGAAGATCCCACATGCTGCAGAGCAACTAAGCCCGTGCGCCACAACTACTGAGCCTGCATTCTACAGCCCACGTGCCACAACTACTGAGCCCACGTGCCTAGGGCCCCTGCTCTGCAACAAGAGAAACCACCACAATGAGAAGCCCGCGCACTGCAACAAAGAGTATCCCCCACTCACCGCAACTAGAGAAAGCCCGCTCGCAGCAACGAAGACCCAACGCAGCCAAAAAAATAAATGAATAACTAAATAAGAAACTAAAGAAGACAAAAATAAATGGAAAGATATTTATATTCATGGCTAGGAAGACTTAATATTTTTATGATGTTAATACCACCCAAAGCAAGCTACAGGTTCAATGTAATCCCTATCAAAATACCAATAGTTCTTTTCACAAAAATGGAATTTTAGGGGGCCTTAAATAGCTAAAACAGTCCTTAAAAAAAGAAAGAAAACTGGAAGACTCATACTTCCTGACTTTGAAACTTACTGCAAAGCTGTAGTAACTAATACAGAATGGTATTGGCATAAGGACAGACATATAGACCACTGGCATAGAATAGAGAGCTCAGAAATAAACTCTCACATATATGGTAAATTGGTTTTTGACAAAGGTGCCAAGACCATTCAATGGGAAAAAGAAAGTCTTTTCAACAAATGGTGCTGGGAAAACTGGATATCCACATGCAAAAGAAGTTGGACCCTTACCTCATATTAAATGCAAAAGTCAATTCAAAATGGATCAAAGATCTAAATTTTAGATCTAAATTTAAGAGCTCAAACTGTAAAACTCAGGGAAAAAAATTTTTAAGTCTTCATTACATTGGATTTGGCAACGACTTAATGACTATGACACCAAAGCACAGGTAACAAAAGAAACAAATGATAAATTGGACTTGATCAAATTAATGTTTGTGCACCAAAGGATACTATCAAAATATATAAATAAATAATAAATAAATAATGGGGTAAAATATTTGCAAATAACATCTGATAGGGGATTAATATCCAGAATATATAAAGAGCTCCCACAACTCCATAACACCAAATAACCCAATTCAAAAATGGGCAAAGGACTTGAATAGACATTTCTCAAAGGAGATATGCAAATGGCTAATAAGCATATGAAAATGTGCTCAATATCATTAGTCATTAGGGAAATGCAAATCACAGCTACAATGAGATAGCATTCTATACCTACTAGGATGGGTTAAAAAAAAAAAGAAAACAAGTGATGACAAGGATGTAGAGAAATTGGAACTCTTGTGCATTGCTGGTGGGAATGTAAAATGGTACAGCTGCTGTTGAAAACAGTTTGTTGTTTTTTCAAAAGACTAAACATGAAACTACCATATGACCCGCAATTTCATTCCTAGGTATACATTCAAAAGAATTAAAAGCAGGGACTTGAACATATATATGTACACCAATGTTCATAGCCAAGTTATTCTCAATAGCCAAAAGGTGTAAATAACATGTGTCCTTGAGCAAAGGAATGTCTAAACAAATTGTGATACATACATACAAAGGAATATTATTCAGCCATAAAAAGAAGTGAAATTTTTATATATGCTGCAACATGGATGTATCTTGAAAACATTATGCTAAGTGAAATTGTCCAGATACAAAACAACAATCATTTGGTGATTCATAGAGACAGAAAGTAGAATAGAGTTAAAGGGGAAAGAGGAATTATTGTTTAATTGATACAAAGTTTTTGTTAGGGATGACCAAAAAGTTTTAGATATAGTGGTGATGATTACACAACATTGCAAATGTTATTTGATGCTACTGAATTACACACTTCGGAATAGTTAAAATGATAAATATTACGTTATGCATATTTTACCACTATAAAGAAAAGATCCTCAATTTCTTTGAAGTTAAGATAAACAGGTGAGAATACTGATTTTTAGGAAAACAACTACAAATATATGTTAATTGAGAGGAAGTTTTTTGGCAATAAATTTTAAAGGAAGTGTTTAAATTGGACCTATACAGTAAAAAATGATAAACATAATAGATAAAAATCCTTGATAGAAGTTTCATAAGTCACAGAAGTACTTTTTAAAGTTACAGTTTTTAAGGTCACTATGCTTCTCCTTACTTATTTTCATTTTGACTTTATGTCAACCTGAGAAAAAATAACCATATATGTCCAACAGTAACTCCAGAAAATTAAACAACACAATGCTGGAAAGGTAGAATCCAAGGCACATAAGTACAGTTGCTATACTGTTCTGAATGAATTACTGAAGTTTTAACAGAAGTATTCTTTTAAAAAGCATTTGACTGAATGACCACTGGACATCAACTCAAGGTAGAAGAAGGCATATATAGGATTTACCATCTCTGATTGTTTCCAGAATTTCATGGTGTATATAATGTAATATCCCAACTCTAGAAAGAAGACCACATTGACCAAGAGCAAGGCTGCTTTCTTAATCTTAGTTTCTGATCCAAAATTTTCAGTGGTTTTTCACAGTCTAAAAGACAAACCCAAATTCCTTAATGCGACATTATCTGGGGCTCAAAATATAATATTGCCAATCACTCCCCCAAGTTCTGAAATCCTCCTAGAGTCAAATTGCTTCTGTCAAGTATTCATCACAGATGTGATTCTGCTCAGATGTGTGATTATTTAATTTCTCCCACTGTATTAGACTGAATTTTTGCTCAGCGCATATCCCCAGTGCTCAGCAGTAATTAATTAATTAGTTAAGACTATTAGAGCCATCTGTCTATGCATCATCCTTCCTATAAATCCCCTTCTCACCTTTCACCTCCTACCAGGCCTTCTCACCTCTAGCCTCTTACTACTCATCCCATATGAAAACCATCTTCTGATGAGTTTGCTAAAACCCAGTTACATCACATCCCTGTTCCTCAATAAGTTGTATTCAGATCTAAACTTTCTTGGTTCTCCAGATCTCAACTTTCTTGGTTCCTGCCTTATATTTTGCTCCACTCATCTGGCAAACTGGACTATTCACATTAGTCCCAAACATTTCTCCACACATTAGTTAATGCCATGCTCTCTGTCACAAGAGCCCCTGTGCTTCTCTGCCCATTAAAATAATACCCAAATTTCAAAGTTGGCCTAAATGTCACTTCTTCCAGGTAGCTTTCCTCTTATTGCCCTACCTGAAAATGAGATTCTTGTTTTTAACTTCTCTGGCATTGGAGACATACCTCTTTCAAGGCACGCATTATATGGCATGCTTACTTCTCTTAAAATTCTCTTGAAATCATGGATTGGACTGGGTTTACCTCTCTGTCTATGGCACCCTGCAGAGAGTCGATGCAGGCTCAGAGTGCTGGACAAGCTGGAGAAAAGGCCCCTGAACTGCACCAGAGAGCAGGTGAAAGATCTAAGAGAAAGTGTGAGAGCCCTCTGACCCAGGCATTCTAGGCAGATCTTCAACTAACAAGTTGATCTCAAGTCATTGTCACTGCTCATCATTTATCATTGGTGCACTTAAAGAAATGTATCCATACCATCTCAATGGGCAAAATGGCGCTAGGAAAATGCATATTTAGCTGATAAATTTGAGTTTTTACTTAAGATACAAGCATCACACACATTACACACACTTCTCTTTTTTTCATTTCTAACACACATGAATATTAAAGAGAGATACACTTTATTAGTGCTTGTTGTCACCAAAGAAAGTGGTGGGCAAAAGCAAAAACAGCAGAGATGCTCTGAGTGTCCTTATTCTAGACTTTATTGAATTTTAAAAGATTCTAAGGCTCAAACTAGTCCAGTAGAGGCCAAGACATATGCAACTAAAAATCTCATTGGGTACATATTCTATTGTGTAAGCATGGCAAGTGGTGAAAATACACCACCTTACATTCATTTGGAGGTCACTCCAGTACCATCATATGAATTCTTTAGCAATTTGGAACATTTGGGTCAGGATGTTTATTTGCTGCATTTGAAAATAGGAAAAGAGAGGATCTGGACAGAGAAGAGATCTTGATTAGAATATGTTGGAAGTCCTTTCAAGTCCAAGTTTTGAAATTCCCATTTGAATGATTGGAAGAATAGCTTATTTTCATGATAGAGCTCTTTTCTTGGAACCAAGTTCCACAGCTCGGATACAGAGCAGAAAGAAACAGCCCAGCCCCACCCACTTTATAGCTTGGTGGTGGTGGTCTGGTCTCTGATTAGCAAAGAAGCTGAGGCAACAGGCTACAGTTATGGCAACACTTGGCTTCCTGCAGATTTCCACAGATGAAGGAAGAAAACAGGGGTGATAGTGCGCACGGGCTGCTGTGTATGGCTGTGCATGCTTTTCATTGTACAGTCTGTGCATCGAATATTGCAGCAGCCCTGGACAGAGCTGGGTAAAGGAATACTTACTCGTTTCTTCATCATCATGCATCCTCCGACCTGGAGAATGTGAAGCAAATTTTCAAGAGGTAAAAGTTTACTACATCCAAAGAACAAGTGAATAATGTTATCAGAAATTGTACCCAGATGAAGAAGAGGTGGAATTATTGTACAGTGCTCCTACTGAGTGGTGTATTAAACTGACGATATATTTTAGTCTCTTTGGTGGAAAATCATGACCCATTAGGATTTCTGCTCATAAATATTACTTCTTTTGTGCTTTTCTTTATATTTTTCTGTTTTGTTTATTTATTTACTTATTTACTTATTTATTTTTGGCTGTGTTGGGTCTTCATTGCTGCGTGCAGGCTTTCTCTAGTTGCGGCGAGTGGGGGCTACTCTTCGTTGCTGTGTGTGGGCTTCTCATTGCAGTGTCTCCTCTTGTTGCACAGCATGGGCTCTAGGTGCGTGGGCTTCAGTAGTTGTGGCATGTGGGCTCAGCAGTTGTGGCGCACGGGCTTAGTTGCTCCGTGGCATGCGGGATCTTCCCAGACCAGGGATCAAACCCGTGTCCCCTGAATTGGCAGGCGGATTCTTAACCACTGCGCCACCAGGAAGTCCCTTTTTGTGCTTTTTTTTAGCCTAGTTCACTATAAAATTAGACAGATGTTCAGAGAGAAAATTAAGCACTGATATCGGATTGAAGCATTTAGTGTATTTCAAATGAAATACATAGATAATCCTGCCTATTCATGTATGTCCAAGTTGAAAAACAAGTGATTTGAAGGAGTTTAGCCCCATTTTATGCTGGAGAAATTCTACAACCTAAAACAAATTCAGCTCTATTTATTCTGATTCAAACAGAAAACATTTAGGTATCTACAAATACTCATATATGTAAGGTGGTCAAGCAAGTCCTTAGGTGTATTCATCCAATGTAGAAAAAGTTCTGGAGATCACATTCATATCCAGAGACCATACATAATGTAACCCACAAGAAAGATCTTCAGCTACATACCTATTCTTCCCAACAGATATTAAATTATATCTTTATACAAACTAAAAGTTATTTTTTCATGATTTATGTAAATAAGTTAAGCATGGAAATGGTATTCAAAATATATTTATACATATGCATAATAGAAAATTTTAAATTGAAAATGGCTAATCAATTTTATAAGGAAAATTAAATATGATAAAACTAAGAATATAGTATAATTTTTGAAGCAAAATATTGTTGTCTATACCATTTTTATTTTAGATATTTTTAGTTTTTATTGAAGTCACTATAGTTTGTCAATGACTTTTGGGAAATTAGAAAATATTTTAATATATTTACAATCACTATGCCACCATTACTCAGGTATCTCTAAAGGGAAAGAAAATCTGTATTTTAATTCTGGGAGGAGGAATAAGACCTTGGTCAAGGCTGAAGTTGGTAATTCAGAGTTCCCCTTTTTGCATAACCGACATTTCGTAGTTCCTATTTCTGAGTGATCAGGTTATATAGATTCTCATACTTCTCCCAGTCCCTCCTTATTTCTGTCATCAACCATTTCCCCTCCCTTATCGTTTATCTTAAATTGCATGGCCTCTACCAGGCTGCTGGTCTTTCCAGTGGACCTTAGTCCCTGGGCTTCATTCTCCCCCTCCATGTCTCTCCTCACATTTCACACTGCAGGGCACAGGTGCAGATTCACACCCAGACACACCTTCGCACCACACTCACACTTCAAAAATTAAAAAAACAGGACATTAAAAAAAATTACCATTGGTATTTTACAGGCTCAAAAAAAACAGGCTTATTTTACCATTTATTTATATATTTCCTCTATGGTGAAGTTTCTATACAAATATTTTGCCAATTTCCTTACTGGATTTTTTTCTTCTATTGCTGAGCTGCAAGTCTTCTTTACGTATCCTGAATATAAATCCTATGTCCAATATATGTTTTACAAGTATTTGCTTTCAGTCTGTGACTTGTCTTTTTAATTCCTTAACAGAGTATTTTGAAGAGCAAACGCTTTTAAATTTAACAAAATCTAGTTTATTAGTATGTTGTGTCCCATATATCAATAAAAATTTTTATGAGTCTATATAGAAACTCAGAACTACAAATATCTTCTCATATTTTTTCTACAAGTTTTATAGTTTTAGCTCTTCCATTTAGGTCTATGATCCATTCTGAGTTAATCTTCATATATGCTTTGAGGTAAGAGTCAAAGATCATTTTATTGAATATGTATATCTACTTGCTCTAGCACCATTTATTGAAAATATGTCTTTCCCCTTTGAATCACTTTGGCACATTTGTTGAAAATCAACAGACCATCCCTTTATGTGTGGATTTAATTCTGGACTCTATTCTCTTTCAGTGATTTACATATCCATCTTTACACATCTCATACTGACATGATTATAGTAAGTCAAAATCAGTTGGGGTAACATTCCCAACTTTGTTCTTATTTATCACAATTGTTTTGAACTAACATCTTAAAAATATTGTTTTCTTGGCTATTTTGGCCCTATTTCTGCCATATACATTTTGGAATATTCTTGCCAGTTAGGTAAGTACCACCTTTGGGATTTTTATTAGAATTGTATTTAGACACATTTGAGGAAAATTGATATTCCTTTAATAACGTCTTGGGACTTATCCAATGTTTTTCAATAAAATTTGAAAATATTCTTCCATAAAGGACATAAACACATATTCTTTTAGATTTATTCTTGGGCATTATATATTTCTGTAAATGATGTCTTCATGTTTCCTAATAATTTGTTGCTGTGATATCTAACTGCAATCGATTTTTAGGGTAATATTCTTATATCCTGCAAACATGCTAAACTGTCTTTGAAATTCAAAAATTTGTTTAGAGTTTTGTTTCCATGTTGACAACTATTTTATCTACTGCTAATAATGATTTTGTTTCCTCCTTTATATTTCTTATACATGATAGTTTCGTTTCTTGTCTTACTACTTTAGCTAGGCTTCCTAGCACAACGTTGAATAGAGCAGTGACAGTGGGCATTCTTTTCATGTTCCCAATTTTAAAAGAAATGGTTTAAACCCTTCACCTTCCAGTATGATGTTTATTTTGTTTTGTTTTTTGATTTTTGTCTTTATCAAGTTAAAATAAGTATCTTTTCATTTCTAGTCTGCTGAGGTTTATGTTGTTGTTCTGGTTACTATGAAAGGATGTTAAATGGTGTCATGTGCCGTTTTCTGTAAATACTGAGATAATCAAAAGTATCATGTCTCTTTTAATCTATTAACAGTGGCTTACACTAATAATTTCTAAAAGTTTTATCATTTTTATTCCTGAGGCAATCCTTGTTTTTGTCTTTCATTGGGTGTTGATTCTTCTTGAATATTCTGCACACCACACCCCATCCTCAACATCTACTTCCAGAGAACCCAACCAGTGACAATGGTTGATTATTGCATTTTATGACAGTTTCAAGCCACCTGGTTATGACATTCTTAAATACCCCTAATCCTACTGGCTTCCAAACTTCTTGCCTGACACTCCCTCTTCTGCCACCTTATAATCTTACCTATAGGTATATCCAGGTTAAACATTACAGTTTCCACAAAAATCTCTTTTTAGTGCCCCTCAACTTCCTTATTGCAATGACCTTCCACTCTGCTCGCAAAGTACTTTGTTGTGATATGTAAGTTAAATTTATGAATAAAAATCAAATAATTACCATAAATTTGCTGTCAAGGTTTTTAGAGACTAGAGAAAATAGATAGGAGAATGATTGGACATAGAAGGGAACAAAGCAAATAATGAATGAGAAATTAGGCACCTAAAGTAGAAAACATATTTACAGACTAATCCGTGATGGTTGGTACCCAATAGCCTGTAGTGTCAAAACAAGTCATGTGGCCAAGTGAATTGGGAGAGCAGGACAAGTAGGAGTGGTGTGTTAGAACTAAGAATATGTTCACAACTACATCTCTGAGGATGATTACCTCTCCTCCTGCCTCACTGTAGAAATGTGTGTTAAGTAATGCCACTGAGTAAAAACGTAGGAGTTCATAATCCCTTTGGATGTCGGTAATTAGCATAGACACGACCTTAATTCTCCCCAGTGGTATTTCTTTAATAATCCTGATTCCATAATCTGTGTGTCATTTCTTATGGCTTAGCATGGTCCTCACTCTGGGGCTCTACACCTTAGGTTGAATTGGTTTTGCCAGATGTTTTTAAGAAGAGGAAACACGGAAGATAACATAAGAACACTAAGTGACTTGCAGAGAGCACAAAAGGAAAAAAAGCACAGAAGAGGCAGCTGGAATGCATGACACTGCAGACCAGAGCTCTGCTGTTGCTTCTTACCCTACCTTGAGACCTCTTTGACTGTAAACATTACATTTTACTGTACTGGCTGACTCTGCCATTTTCTTTAGGAATTATGAAGCAAACAACAACAAAAACTTATACAGTGTGGTCCTATCTCTTTTGTTAGTCACCTTGTCTTGCAATTCTTCCCAAATCCTATGACTAGTCATTTTGAAAACTTTTATTATTGCCTAACGCACTGTTATATTTTTGTTGCTGTTGATTTCCTCTCCCCACTCTGTGATTTCTAGTGTGTCTTCTAGGAATACCTATCCTTTTCACCTGCTGAAGTCACACTGCAATGTTTGGACCAAGACGTGCATGGCCTCACCTGAAATGCTTTCTCCAGCTCCCTCAAGTCAGAGCAAGTGACCACCTCTTCCAGATGTCCTTACGATTTTCTGCAGACCTTTAAGTTTTCTTTGGTACACTGTTAATGTCCATTTTCCCCAATTCGTCTTTGCTATCACCCCTCTCCACTTCAGCACGTAACATGGGGTAATGCATATGGCAGACAATAATGGGGGCTGAGTAAATCAGTAAGAAAATAAATGAATACTTAATGATACCAAAGCACACTTCCAAAATGATATATTCATTACAAATCAAAATCTCTCTTTCGCATTCCTTAGTAGATAGTATTTCTTCTTGCCTATTTCAGAGAAAGAAGGTGGACTTTCCTCTTTGAAGGCATTTGATCTATCTTTTAATTTGTATCAAGGATGCAGGGTGCCTTTAGTCTTTTATTAGCATAGTATTACCTTGTCATCAACAATAATTCAATTTCAGCTTTCCTGATTCCATAAGAAATATTATTCTAAAGTATTACCGTGTCGTCAACAATAACTCAATTTCAGCTTTTAGTAGAAAAGCTGACATTGAGTTATTGTTGACGACACGGTAGTACTATTCTAAAGTCTTAAAGAAATGTAAGTGTAACACAAGCTGGAACTTGGCGAGAACACGGAAATAGCTATGGATATATAAACAATCAAGCAAGCAAACAAAGCCCTAATACGGATTTGATAGCTTGGCAAAAAGTTGTGGTGTGCATCGTATAGTCACGTGATACAGATAGAAAAGCCCTAAATTCCTTAACTTGAGATATCTGGTTTTCCTTAATTAACAATAATCTTTTGATGTTCAGACTACCTGCCCTTTGTTACAAAACTTCTATATAACCTGGCTCCCCGCCTTGCCTCCTCGGAGCAGCTTCTCAGAGCTATCTGAAATGCTGTCTCTCAGTCTGCAGTCCTCATTTTGCCCCAAATAAAACTTAACTCGAAAAAAAAAAGAGCCAAGGGACACATTTATTGGAAGCCATGTAATCCTTTTTTTGTTTTAGAGAAACAGAAAACTTTATTGTACATATATGAAAATGTTATTTAGTTGTATTATCAAAGTCACATAATTCTTAAGCATTTATTCTGGAATTATCAAGTTGCTTTGTTCAATTTCATATTATATTTTCCATCTTTATAATATGTTAATTTTAAGATATTCACACTCTGCTTTAAAGTCTGCCTATGGTATACTTGACCCCATAGGGTTCTGTTATTGTTGTTAAAAATCACACAAATATGAAAAAACTTATTGAAAGAAAAAGTAAAATATTTATGTGGGTGGATATATATACATATACATGTACATGTTTATATGTATAGATGTGTGTGTGCATTTTAGATCTCTGTGTATGTATGAATTTTCCAAAGTTCTAAAGGCAACAGAGAAGGCATCCAGTTGCTCTGACTGAGAGAGCTGGAGAAGGTATCTCAGGCAATGTGACACTTGCATTGATGATAAACAATGCAGTTGGGAATTACCCAGATGCAACATACATAAAGTGCCTAATATCTATTTTTTATTGCATGAAAATAATAAGCATCCCATGAATCAAGAACCATCAATAAACATAAATGACATGAATTCACAGCAGAAGTAAACAAATACTGCAGATCTACCATGAGTGAGGCTCCGTACTGATCCTGATTAAAAACACCGAACACAAACATTAAAAGGAAACGTGATGGGGCTTCCCTGGTGGCGCAGTGGTTGAGAATCTGCCTGCCAATGCAGGGGACACAGGTTCGTGCCCTGGTCTGGGAGGATCCCACATGCCGCGGAGCAACTGGGCCCGTGAGCCACAATTACTGAGCCTGCGCGTCTGGAGCCTGTGCTCTACAACAAGAGAGGTCGTGATAATGAGAGGCCCGCGCACCACGATGAAGAGTGGTCCCCACTTGCCACAACTAGAGAAAGCCCTTGCACAGAAACGAAGACCCAACACAGCCATAAATTAAATAAATAAATAAATAAATAAATATTAAAAAAAAAAAAAAAAAGGAAACATGAAAGGCATTGGCTTGATGTTCCATCTAAAGCTTATATTCAATACAACATCTATGACTCCTGGAGGAAAAGAAAAAGCCTTTTCTTAAATTCATACAATAAGGAATACACTATCTCCCTTTTGGACTGATCTAATTGTTACAAAACAAGAACTATTGTGATGAAATTTGCTTCCAAAAATTATGCAATTTTCAAAATTGGCCCTAATTTTATTTTCTATTCTGTATTTTAAACACATGCACTTTCTTAAATTAATAATCACTTGACTTTGTTTCTAGATAGTCTACCATGTGGGTCACTTTATTTTAGAAATATTCAATGTCTCTCTTAAAATGCAGAGTGGATGACTGAGCAAAGTAGTAGATATGATCTCTTTCTACACAACTTTTTGACATTCTTCTACTTGTCTTTCCCCACTAATAGATTTTCTTATATTTTGATAACATATTGATGACAAACACAGAGTGGTATATTTTCATTTTAAAGGGTCATTTTCTGTATAGGTCCCTAGAAGTTTTGGAAGTCCATTGAAAGCCAGTAAATGAATAAAAAAGTGTAAGTTAAAATTTTTTGTGTGTGATCAAATGTCAATTCATTTGATGTCATTATTATAAAGTATCATTAACACTTTACAAAAAATTCAAAGTACCCAAAGGGCCTACAATGCCTCAGGCTTCTTTGAGACACTTAAAAGAAAACATATATAAGTAAAAGTCAAAAGAAAGATGCTTCTTAGGAGAATTCAGTGATCACATGGCTGTATTTGTGATTTAAACATCTTACCATGACCTTCAGGAGACATAGTGGGAGTCTTTACAGCTCAAAACCAAGTTCCTGAAAGGGCAGTTCCCATGGAGTGTAATGTGCATGTCTGCATAATCATTGATTACCTTTGGGAATGAAAGCCATAAAGAATATTTAAAACTGCATGAGGAATTAAAAAGCAGGAAGTTCTAATCTTTGGGTACAGTATACGTGTGTTTCTTTTCCCTTTTTGATCAACAAAAGTCTTAGAGTTCATTGGAACCATTTGCATAAACATAATTATAAATTGGAGTATCATCAGCAAAAAACAGTTTTTAGGAGAGTCATGTTACTCAGACTGGAAGCCTGTGGTAAATGTATATATGTGTGTATGTACATACTTATTTTTGGTAACCAAATCAAATGTCCCTTCTCGTTAAAGTCTATCCTTTGTGGAGCCCTCCTACACTGTTGGTAGGAATGTAACTTGGTACAGCCACTATGGAGAACAGTATGGAGGTTCCTTAAGAAACTAAAAATAGAGCTACCATATAATCCAGCAATCCCACTCCTGGGCGTATATCCAGAGGAAAACATGGTTTGAAAGGATACATGCCCCAAAATGTTCACTGCAGCACTGTTTACAATAGCCAAAACATGGAAGTAACCTATATGTCCAACAACAGATGAATGGATAAAGAAGATGTGGTACATATATACAATGGAATATTACTCAGGCATTAAAAGGAACAAAATAGTGTCATTTGCAGCAATATGGATGGCCTGGAGATTATCATCCTAAATGAAGTAAGTCAGACAAAAAGACAAAGATCATATGATATCGCTTATATGCAGAATCTAAAAAAAAAAATGATACAAATGAACTTATTTACCAAATAGAAACAGACTCACAGACTTAGAGAGCAAACTATGGTTACCAGTGGGGGAAGTGTGGTGGGGGGGGGCAGACTGGGAATTTGGGATTGACATGTACACACTACTATATTTAAAATAGATAACCAACAAGGACCTACTGTACAGCACAGGGAATTCTGCTCAATATTCTGTAATAACCTAAATGGGAAAAGAATTTGAAAAAGAATAGATACATGTATATGTATAACTGAATCACTCTGTGGTACACCTGAAACTAACACAATATTGTTAATCAACTATACTCCAATATAAAATAAAAATTAAAATAAAGTTTACCCTTTGCAAGATGAAAGCAACCTCTCTGCCTCTCAATGCAGTGAAAATAATTGGTGTTGGTATAGTCTTGTCTCAAACAATATTGTGGATTGGCTGTTTCTTTTGATGAAAACCATACATCCATATTTCAACTCAGTTCAGTTTGACTCCAAAGCCAAGAAAAAAAAAAATCACAGTATGCAGGCAAAACAACATTAATGAAAGATTTAACAGCATCTTTGAAGAAAAAAATGGGTTGCGATAGAGGAACGGTGAGGATCAGAACACGGTCCTGATCTTCCTCAGTCATGACATGCAGAGAAAGGAGGGCTGCCAGACTGATCCACATGTGCTTCCCTGTGGTATCAGCAAAATTTGTGGTAATGGGGAGCCGTCCTCTTTACCACCAAGCTTCTTTCTGAAGTACAAACATCATAGGTCAGAAGACAGACACTCAGTGCCAAAAGGGAACCTGAAAGAAAGCAGGAGTGCAATGCAAAGAGGCATGAAGAAGGTAGAGCAGTGGTTCCCAAGGGTTGTGGAGGACTGAACCCCATGGGTCATTTGGAAAAGTAATGAAATTATGTGTGTTTGGCCCAGTGATAGGCACTGAGTGGGAAAGGGTCAGGGATACTGCACATCCTGTCACACATGGAATTATCACAGTCAACTTCTGATTGTCCAGATATACATTCATATGGGTGAAAACACTGTGTTTACATATGTTGTGACTGTCCCAGCCTTTTGATAATGATCCTCTTGTCTAGAAATACCTGAGGCACTCACCTGGGTCCATACCGCTCATAACAAGCCCCAAAGACAGTTCCCCCACTCAGGCCACTGCTGTGGCTAGACTGGCCCTTGTAGTTCTTGTTATGATTGCAGGACACATCTTAGCAAAAACCATCAGGGAATTTTGAGAAATAATATTTATTACTCACAGGTCCTGAAGGATACACAGCATGCCTGAGGGCCACACAGCAAGGTAGTGGGTTGAGAAGGAGAGAGTGGGGACCTGGGGCTCTGCATTTATTAGGGTCAGAGGGTGGGATATCTAGAATTTTGCAGGTTCACTCCTTATTAGCTAATTTAAAGCATAAGAGTGGGAATTAGGGCACAGGGAGGAAGAGATGGGATCACTCAAGTGGTCAGTTATCTAGGTTATGCAGGGCTATCTGAAAGGGGAAATTCATGAGTGAGGGCAGCCTAATTCCTTATCTGGTTGTTTTGCTGGTAGCTGTGTCATACAGCTGGCAATATGTTTATTCAAGAAGGATGTCTTTTGAAATGGATGCCTTGGCAATCAAAAGCTTAATGTCAGGCCCTTACACTACAGCAAGAATCGAGTACCAACTCTGTTTTGTGTATTTATAAATGATTTTTACATGTGTATAATGTATGTAGAAATTTCCAGGAATGCAACTGCCACTTATATCAAATGATAATTCTTTATTTGTTTGAAATTTATCAACGGTTGTTTGCATTTTGGAAAAATTACTTCACCGGTGACCCTGAGGTATTTAAGCCAAGACCCCTGCATCATTCTGCACTCAACACCACATTCATAGTTATTCCCCTTATAGATGAATGCATCTGACCACTGCATGATGTCTTTAACATACTTATGGCTGAGCATATTTTATTGAAAATTATATATTTTAATTTTTCATTTAGACACTACAAATACTTACATAAATACATATATGAGGGGTGTGTGTGTGTGTGTGTGTGTGTGTGTGTGAGAGAGAGAGACAGAGAGACAGAGAGACAGAGAGACAGAGAGACAGAGAGAGAAATGGTAAAAGGTAAAAAGAGGTGTGGTGTGCCAGTTATCAATTTAATGATTCTCTACTATAAATTTTTATTTAATTGCCTAATCCGAGACAAGGTAGTTGGACATTTTAAATGTTCCCCTTGCCAGCTGGCTTGATGTTAAGTTTTGTCAGGAGAGTGCTCTGGAGAGACACTGCAGGAATACGAAGTTTTCCTTCATGGTTCCTTATGCTCATTCACCAGCCTCTTGGAGAGTATGATTTTTTCTTTACTATTGACTATACAGTTTTCTCCAGTGCTCCATGCCTCAGGGTGTGGCTTACACAGCACTTTTTCTCCAACTCTTGATTCAGGCAACAGCAGAAGAGCAGGGAGCCCCAGCGAGCAAAGGACTGCCCCAGCCCAGGTCATGGCTCCCTAGCACCCACTTCTCGACTAGGTAAGCCACACCAAGCTGGTGTAAGCTAACCACTTGATCTTCATTCCACACAGTGGACCAGAACCACCCTGGCCTGGGCCATACATGTAAGTATGCTTGGTTTCTGCAGACCAAGGCCAATCCAACTCCAAGGTCCAAAAGTGTCTACGGTAGTGCCCCAACTCCCTCTGCATGCCTGCCTACAAGCTTCTGCTCATGTGTGTCCCACCCAGAGTGTTATTCTTGCTTTTTCAGTGACTATGGACCAGCTCTAGCTTGGGCAATTCAGTAAACTTCTCTCCAGTGGTGGTCTGTAACCACATCTTATTCAACGAAGTCCAAATTCCCCTTCCAAGTTTGGCCTGCCTTGGGTCCTCTTCCTAAGCCCTAAGGTACCCTTTAGAGTTCTCCTTCCATTTCTAGAGTTATTTTCCTATCATAGTAAAATAATTCCTTATATTTCCCCTGTTTACACCTGTGTAGTTTCTGTCTCCTGATTGGGTCCAACTTGATAGTGACAGTGGTGTTAGAAGATAAACCATAAAGATGGGTTTGGGAGTTAGTTTGCTCATGCTTTTGGGCTTGGCATGGTGCTGAGCTCCTGCCTAATGGAAGATGAGATGCTAGTAATCCATGGCATGCAATGACATAAAATTTAATTAATCCACACTAACCACCCATGGTTAATTGTGATGATGCACCAACTGAAACATGTGCTTTGGGAGCCCAAGTGACTGTTGCCCTTGACCATTACAGCAGTGATGATGACTGTGGCGTGGGATGAATTAATTCGAGTATAATTATTTATGTATTAAAAAGAACAAGCTCAGGTGTTTTAATTCTCAGCTCAGATGGTCTGAGAACCAGATGGCTTCCACGTCATCCCTAAAGAAACATCTCCTATTTCCTGTAGCCACAAGACTGATACTGCTGAAAATTAAACACAAAATTTAATTGTGTGCTGAATCACACAATAGTTTAATTCATAGCCTCACTGTGAAGTCCCCCCAAAGAGTAGTGAGACTTATTCCTGATCTTACAGGGAAAATAATCAGTCATTAAGTATGATGCTATCTGTAGAGATTTTTATAGATGTTCTTTATCAGGTTGAGGATGTTAGTTTTCTAAGAGACTGGGTATTGATTATTCTCCAATGATTGTTCTGCATCAATTGATAGGATCATACTGTCTTTCTTCTTTGTACTGTTTCCATAGTAGATTACACTGATTGATTTTTAAATACGAAACTAGCTTTGCATTACTGGACTAAAGCTAACTTATTAGACTTAATAGGGTCAAGTTAAATCCCAGAACTGACATAAATCGTAGAAGATTCTATAAAGACAAATCAAAAGCACTGAAGAAGAATTTGAAATAAAAAAAAAAAAAACAATGCAAACAGCACAAGGATTCTATGAAGGAAGGAGAATTAAAATTCTGGGGTTTCTGAGTCGGACCTAGGCCAAATCCAGGTGGTTCTGGGACACAGTTTGGAAAAAAAAAATGCTCAGAGTCTGAAAGCTCATGAAGCAAAGCTGCTAAACAAGGACCAGGATCCAGGGGGATGTCCCCACACCTCCAGAGGCAGCGAGCAGGCAGCAGCTCAAAGGGGCTCAGCAGCCATGTAGCTGACAGGGTCTTGGTGCTCCAACTGGGTGTCAGGGTAGTGCCTCTGGGGTGGGAGAGCTGAGTTCAGGACATTGGTCCACCAAAGACCTCCCAGCTCCACGTAACATCAAACAGCGAAAGGTCTCCCAGAGATCTCTGTCTCAACACTAAGACCCAGCTCCACTCAATGACCAGCAAGCGACAGTGTTGGACACCCTATGCCAAACAACTAGCAAGACAGGAACACAACCCCACCCATTAGCAGAGAGGCTGCCTAAAATCATAATAAGGACATAGACATGCCAAAACACACCATTGGACGTGGTCCTGCCCACCAGAAAGACAAGATCCAGCCTCATCCACCAGAACACAGGCACTAGTCCCCTCCACCAGGAATCCTACACAACCCACTGAACCAACCTTAGCCAACGGGGGCAGACACCAACAACAAGGGGAACTACGAACCTGCAGCCTGCAAAAAGGAGAGCCCAAACACAGTAAGTTAAGCAAAATGAGAAGACAAAGAAACACATAGAAGTTGAAGGAGCAAAGTAAAAACCCACCTGACCAAACAAATGAAGAGGAAATAGGCAGTCTACCTGAAAAATAATTCAGAGTAATGATAGTAAAGATGATCCAAACTCTGGGAAACAGAATGGAGAAAATACAGGAAATGTTTAACAAGGGCCTAGAAGAACTAAAGAGCAAACAAACAATGATTAACAACACAATAAATGAAATGAAAAATTCCCGAGAAGGAATCAATGGCAGAAGAACAGATAAGTGACCTGGAAGAAAAAATAGTGGAAATAACTACCACAGGGCAGAATAACATAAAAAGAATGGAAAGAATTGAGGACACTCTTAGAGACCTCTGGGACAACATTAAACGCACCAACATTCGAATTATAAGGGTCCCAGAAGAAGAAGAGAAAAAGAAAGGGGCTGAGAAAATATTTGAAGAGATTATAGTTGAAAACTTCCCTAATATGGGAAAGGAAATAGTTAATCAACTCCAGGAAGCGCAGAGGGTCCCATACAGGACAAATCCAAGGAGAAACAGGCCAAGAAACATATTAATAAAACTATCAAAAATTAAATACAAAGAAAAAATATTAAAAGCAGCAAGAGAAAAACAAAAAATAACATACAAGGGAATCCCCATAAGGTTAACAGCTGCTCTTTCAGCAGAAACTCTGCAAGCAAGAAGGCAGTGGCAGGAGATATTTAAAGTGATAAAAGGGAAAAACCTACAACCAAGATTACTCTACACAGCAAGGATCTCATTCAGATTCGACAGAGAAATTAAAACCTTTACAGACAAGCAAAAACTAAGAGAATTCAGCACCACCATACCAGCTTTACAACAAATGCTAAAGGGACTTCTCTAGGCAGAAAACACAAGAGAAGGAAAAGAACTACAATAACAAACCCAAAACAATTAAGAAAATGGTAATAAGAACATACATATCGATAACTACCTTAAATGTAAATGGATTAAATGCTCCCACCAAAAGGCATAGACTGGCTGAATGGATACAAAAACAAGACCTGTTTATATGCTGTCTGAAGCGATCCACTTCAGACCTAGGGACACATATGGACTGAAAGTGGGGGGATGGAAAAAGATATTCCATACAAATGGAAATCAAAAGAAAGCTGGAGTAGCAAGTCTCATATCAGACAAAATAGACTTTAAAATAAAGATGATTACAAGAGACAAAGAAGAACACTACATAATGATCAAGGGATCAACCCAAGAAGAAGATATAACAATTGTAAATATTTATGCACCCAACATAGGAGCACCACAATACATAAGGCAAATGCTAACAGCCATAAAAGGGAAAATCAACAGTAGCACAATCATAGTAGGGGACTTTAACACCCCACTTTCACCAATGGACAGATCATCCAAAATGAAAATAAATAAGGAAACACAAGCTTTAAATGATACATTAAACAAGATGGACTTAATTGATATTTATAGGACATTTCATCAAAAACAACACAATGCACCTTCTTCTCAAGTGCTCATGGAACATTCTCCAGGATAGATCATATCTTGGGTCACAAATTAAGGCTTGGTAATTTTAAGAAAATTGAAATCATCAAGTATCTTTTCTGACCACAGTGCTATGAGACTAGATATCAATTATAAGAAAAGATCTGCAAAAAGAACAAACACATGGAGGCTAAACAATACACTACTAAATAACCAAGAGATCAATGAAGAAATCAAACAATACCTAGAAACAAATGACAATGAAAACACGATGACCCAAACGTATGGGATGCAGCAAAAGCAGATCTAAGAGGGAAGTTTATAGCAATACAATCCTACCTCGAGAAACAAGAAACACCTCAAATAAACAACCTAACCTTACACCTAAAGCAATTACAGAAAGAACAAAAAAAAACCAAAGTTAGCAGAAGGAAAGAAATCGTAAACATCAGATCAGAAATAAAAGAAAAAGAAATGAAGGAAACAGAGCAAAGATCAATAAAAGTAAAAGCTGTTTCTTTGAGAAGACAAACAAATTGATAAACCATTAGCCAGACTCATCAAGAAAAAAAGGGAGAAGACTGAAATCAATAGAATTAGAAATGAAAAAGGAGAAGTAACAACTGAGACTACAGAAATACAAAGGATCATGAGAGATTACTACAAGCAACTATACGGCAGTAAAATGGACAACCAGGAAGAAATGGACAAATTCTTAGAAAAGCACAACCTTCCGAGACTGAACCAGGAAGAAATAGAAAATATAAACAGACCAATCACAAGCACTGAAATTGAGACTGTGATTAAAAATCTTCCAACAAACAAAAGCCCAGGACCAGATGGCTTCACAGGCAAATTCTATCAAACATTTAGAGAAGAGCTAAACCCTACCCTTCTCAAACTCTTCCAAAATATAGCAGAGGCAGGAACACTCCCAAACTCATTCTATGAGGCCACAATCACCCTGATATAAAACCAGACAAAGATGTCACAAAGAAAGAAAACTACAGGCCAATATTACTGATGAACATAGATGCAAAAATCCTCAACAAAATACTAGCAAACAGAATCCAACAGCACATTAAAAGGATCATACACCATGATCAAGTGGAGTTTTTCCCGGGAATGCAAGGATTCTTCAATATATGCAAATCAATCAGTGTGATACACCATATTAACAAATTGAAGGAGAAAAAACATATGATCATCTCAATAGATGCAGAAAAAGCTTTCAACAAAATTCAACACCCATTTATGATAAAAACCCTCCAGAAAGTAGGCATAGAGGGAACTTACCACAACATAATAAAGGCCATATATAACAAACCCACAGCCAACCGTGTTCTCAATGGTGAAAAACTGAAACCATTTCCCCAAGATCAGGAACAAGACAAGGTTGTCCACTCTCACCACTATTATTCAACATAGTTTTGGAAATTTTAGCGACAGCAATCAGAGAAGAAAAAGTAATAAGAGGTATCCAATAGGAAAAGAAGAAGTAAAGCTGTCACTGTTGGCAGATGTCATGATACTATACATAGAGGATCCTAAAGATGCTACCAAAAACTACTAGAGCTAATCAATGAATTTGGTAAAGTAGCAGGATAGAAAATTAATGCACAGAAATCTCTTGCATTCCTATACACTAATGATGAAAAATATGAAAGAGAAATTAAGGAAACACTCCCGTTTACCGCTGCAACAAAAAGAATAAAATACCTAGGAATAAACCTACCTAAGGAGACAAAAGACCTGTATGCAGAAAACTATAAGACACTGATGACAGAAAATTAAAGATGATACAAACAGATGGAGAGATATACGATGTTCTTGGATTGAGAGAATCAACATTGTGAAAATGACTATATTACCCAAAGCAATCTAGAGATTCAATGTAATCCCTGTCAAACTACCAATAGCATTTTCCACAGAACTAGAACAAAAAAGTTCACAATTTGTATGGAAACACAAAAGACCCTGAATAGCCAAAGCAATCTTGAGAATGAAAAACGGAGCTGGAGGAATCAGGCTCCAATCAGGCTCCCAGACTTCAGAATATACTACAAAGCTACAGTAATCAAGAACATATGGTACTGGCACAAAAACAGAAATATAGATCAATGGAACAGGATAGAAAGCCCAAGATAAACCCACTCACATATGGCCACCTTATTTTTGATAAAGGAGGCAAGAATATACAATGGAGAAAAGACAGCCTCTTCAGTAAGTGGTTCTGGGAAAACTGGACAGCTACATGTAAAAGAATAAATTAGAACACTCCCTAACACCATATACAAAAATAAACTCAAAATGGATTAAAGACCTAAATGTAAGGCCAGACACTATAAAACTCTTAGAGGAAAACATAGGCGGAACACTCTATGACATAAATCACAGCAAGATCCTTTTTTACCCACCTCCTAGAGAAATGGAAATAAAAACAAAAATAAGCAAATGGGACCCAATGGAACTTCAAAGCTTTTGCACAGCAACGGAAACCATAAACAAGACAAAAAGACAACGCTCAGAATGGGAGAAAATATTTGCAAACGAAGCAACTGACAAAGGATTAATCTCCAAAATATACAAGCAGTTCATGCAGCTCAATATCAAAAAATCAAAGAACCCAATCCAAAAATGGGCAGAAGACCTAAATACACATTTCTCCAAAGAAGATGTACAGATTGCCAACAAACACATGAAAGAATGCTCAACATCGCTAATCATTAGAGAAATGCAAATCAAAACTACAATGAGGTATCACCTCACACCAGTCAGAATGGCCACCATCAAAAAATCTACAAACAAGAAATGCTGGAAAGGGTGTGGAGAAAAGGGAACCCTCTTGCACTGTTGGTGGGAATGTAAATTGATACAGCCGCTATGGAGAACAGTATGGAGGTTCCTTAGAAAACTAAAAATAGAACTACCATATGATCCAGCAATCCCACTACTGGCATATACACTGAGAGAACCATAAGTCAAAAAGAGTCATGTACCACAATGTTCATTGCAGCTCTATTTACAATAGCCAGGACATGGAAGCAACCTAAGTGTCCATCGACAGATGAATGGATAAAGAAGATGTGGCACATATATACAACGGAATATTACTCAGCCAAAAAAAGAAATGGAGTTATTTGTAGTCAGGTGGATGGACCTAGAGTCTGTCATACACAGTGAAGTAAGTCAGAAAGAGAAAAACAAATACCATATGCTAACACATATATATGGAATCTAAAAAAAAAAAAAAAAAGTTCCGAAGAACCTAGCGGCAGGACAGGAATAAAGACGCAGACGTAGAGAATGGATTTGAGGACACAGGGAGGCGGAAGGGTAAGCTGGGACGAAGTGAGAGAGTGGCATGGACTTATATATACTACCAAATGTAAAGTAGATAGCTAGTGGGAAGCAGCTGCATAGCACAGGGAGATCAGCTCGATGCTTTGTGACCACCTAGAGGGGTGGGATAGGGAGGGTGGGAGGGAGACACAAGAGGAAGGAGATATGGGGATATATGTATATGTATAGCTGATTCACTTTGTTATAAAGCAGCAACTAACACACCATTGTAAAGCAATTATACTCCAATAAAGATGTTAAAAAAATTAAAAAATAAAAGAATCTGAACAAATAGTTTAAAAAAATAAATAAAATAAAATTCTGCCACAAGAAAACTGAAACAATAAGAATTTGTGAAAATGTAAAACATGAATGAGACAATGGACTAAATATGTCAGAATAAGAAATGAAGGTCTAGAGATAATCACAAAGAAATAAAATCAAATTAAAAAGAACAAGTAAATTCAAAATAAAATTTATAGTCAATAAAATGAAAAACTCAATTGACATTCAAAGAATAAAATTAAAATAACTGAAGCAGGTCTGGTGAAGAATGGGTTAAGAAATTTAGCCAAGAACTAAACCTACATAAAATAATTAAGTAGGAATTTTAGGACTTACAAATGTAATAATTGAAATTAGGAGCTTAGTGGATAGGTTAAATGAATAGATCAGACAGAATTTGAATCTAATGGACACATCTAGGAAGAAAACTGTGTCCAATTCTTCAGAATACATATTCTTTTCATATATGTACATAGAACATATGTGAAAATTGCCAAATGCTGTTCCATAAGTCAAGCCTCCACAATTTCAAAGGAATGAAATCATGGAGTACTTTCTATGACCACAGTGGAATTAAGTTAGAAATCAATAATAATCAATAAATAATAATCAAAGTGGGAACTAAAAACATTTTTATGTTAGAAAATTGTGAAACAGCAATCTAAATAATCCAATGGTCAAAGAATAAAACGCAAGAGATATTTTTAAATATTATGAGCTGAATGATAATGAAATAATGGAAAATCAAGACTTGTGGGATGGGGCTTCCCTGGTGGCGCAGTGGTTGAGGATCTGCCTGCCAATGCAGGGGACACGGGTTCGAGCCCTGGTCTGGGAAGATCCCACATGCCGCGGAGCAACTAGGCCCATGAGCCACAGCTACTGAAACTGCGCGCCTGGAGCCTGTGCTCCGCAACAAAAGAGGCCGCGACAGTGAGAAGCCCGCGCACCGCGATGAAGAGTGGCCCCCGCTTGCCGCAACTAGAGAAAGCCCTCGCACAGAAACGAAGACCCAACACAGCCATAAATAAATAAATAATTTTAAAAAAAAAGACTTGTGGGATGGCTTAGAGGGACATTTATAATAGCTTTAAATGTGCATATCTGAAAAGAATTTCTTAAAAACAATAATCTAAGCATCCATCTGTGTAAGCAAGAAAAAGAACAGCTAAAGCAAAAGAAAGAAGGAAAAAATAAAGATGAGAGCAGAAATCAATGAAGAAGAAACACAATAGTTTTAACATTGCTAAAACTAGTCCTTAGAAAGACTATAAAATTAATAAACCCAGTGGCATTTGGTAAATTTTTCTTATAATCTGGAAACCTTCTATCAAGGGACATTTTGAATCTGGATCTGAAAGATCTTCCCACCCTCCACACCCCATCATATATAGGGCTCACAAAACTCTGTGCTGTCCCTCATTTCACGTTTTTTCCATTCCAGAGCATTTATTTTAGAATGCAGTTAATAATGGAAAAAATGAAGATGCAACTAATTATTTCTGGGTTTATAAAAATGTGAGTTAGAATGTTTCATCCATTCAAAATAGCCAGTTGTGAGATTAAAAACCTAATTCATTCATTTAATGCTTTTCAGCAGACATCACAAGACTGAAGACATTCTCATAGCTCAAAACCTATGTCCAGGACATTTTTTCTTGCTTCTGATTTCAGCAGCTATGGAGTAAAAACTCTTTTATCTCCAGGGATTGTGTCACTTAACATAAAGCCTCCAACAATAACAACAAAAAGAAGTAAAAGAAAACATGAATTCAGCATACTAATAGTGATCATAGGTATGAAGATATATATTTTCCAAACCTGATAACTGTAATACTGTTCAAGTTACTATGTTTTTAGAATAAAAAATTACCTTTCTGAAGCCACTTGACTGATATAAGAACAAGAAAAAAATGACATCCACGTTAACAGGAGCTGTCAACAAATGGATTAGTCAAATGTACAAACTAGATCATTCGTTTTGTAACTTTATGTCTTCCAAGCAACATGGTGCAGAAAGTTGAGGTTATAGTGTTCAGAAAATATAACAAACATGAAAACTTTGATCCTGTGGTCGCTGTCACATGCGTCACATTTGTGACATTTGAATGTATATGCCACAGAATAATTACACACACACATATCCACACACATACACACCCACTTACACACAAATACTCACATATGTACACATGTATATACACATGTAAACACAAAAACAAACAGAAACGTACACATAGATATATACACACATACATTTCCACTTACACACATAAACACCTACTTATACACATGAACATATTTATACATATGCACACCTACTTACACACACATACACCCATGCATGCATACACATACTACACACACATACCCTACCACACATACACACACACTACAGGGTGTGTGTATAGATGTCCAAAAAATAATTTTTAAGATTGGGGTTTTGAAAATATGGAAACATCCCAATAAATGCTGCATTAAAACCAAGTAAAATATGTAAATGCTCATTTGGACAACAGAACCTTTAGCAAAAGAAATGTCCTTGAAAATATTGTGATTATTATGAGCCGTGAGTACAAATGTACCCTATAATATAAAGCTCAAATATTCTCATTTGTAGAGCTGTTCCATTTCATCCTATCATCTTTTCTTATTCTGTCTCTGCCCCAGTTCTCTCTTCTCCCCCCACGATGTTTCATCCCTGACTTGAAAGCAGCAGAAGTTTAATGCTGAAAGTAACCAGCATTTTACAGGCTGATTGCCATTGCTGGGCTATTAGTAGAAATAAAAATGGCTTAATAAACTCTAGCATTCCACTCTAGTTAATGTCATTCCAGGTGTAGAGAGAAAGAAAGAATTCTATGTCTTCATTGTAATGATATTAAAACAAACTACTGTGTATTAAATCATGCTTGGAAATGAGCAGACACTGCAGCTAGAAGCAAGCTCAAGAAACCATGGGAAACTATTTTGACTACTTCATCCAGTTTCCTTTTGAGGGAGAAGGCTCTGTATAAGGAAATGAGCTGCCTCAGAGCCCCATCTTGACTTACACAAAGACCATCACTGACTTGCTGTGATTCTCAAACACTCAGTGGAAGAAACAGGGGCAGCATGGAGAGGAGATGCAGAGGAGCACGAGGATGGACCACTGGGCAAGCAGTGATCAGAAGAAAAAGCTTATTTCTCTAATATGCAGCAATTCCTAGTCATTTGTGTTCTAGGCTTGCTCCACCATAAGAACTGAAACACTGCCAGGAAATGCACAATATTAGATTCCTTGAGAGAAACTTCCTTGGGCCTGGACACATGTGCACTGTCTTGGGTCATTTTACATTTATCCACAGAGCTCACAGCAGAAGACTGAATAGTTAAAAGATACAACTAATCTTATTTTTCACTTAAAGATTCTTAAATTCTACCAGTGCAGCGTGGCTAATAAATTGGGAAAACAAATCTAACTTTAAAGCAGTGCAATCCTCTATAATAATTTGAAAAATCAAAACTCTTTCCTCTCTGGAATTTTAAACAGATGATAGACTCAAAACCATTTAAAAATATGTTATGTTATGGAAATTGACAAATAATTGATTATCAGCTTAAATTGAAATAACAGTCTACTCTAAATCCAGGACTAAGTACAGATGAAAAGCTTAACTTTGGGGCCTTATTTTTGGACATTGAATTAAGACAGACCAGGAGCAGCAGGCGTGTAGTGTAGGGAAAGGTGGAAGGGAGGCATAAATACTGGGAGTGCAGAGGAGGAAAAGTCGACACCTGTTTCACCCTCCCCCTCTATTTCTACTCCAATGTTCCTGGCTCGGGTACTACCATCTTTCACCCAAATGACTCATGGACCCCACAGCTGCCTCCTTAGCTGATGTTTTGTTCCATTGCTTTCATGTACAACAAAGTAGTGGATACGCTCTGCTTTATGTAACCTTTTTGTATTTTCGGCAGTCCTCGGTGCAAATCTGTTTTATTAAAAACTCTGAATAAACATGGAATTCAGTAACTGCCCAAATTCTAGAAGGAAGTAAAAAAAAGATGTAGGAGGGATGATTCATAGTTCAAGTTGTTTTTTAAACATAATTTCTATAAACTCTGTACATACTGGAAAAAATAGAATCAATGCCTTAATCCTTCGTTAGTGTCTGGCTGTGTCCATTAAGGACCGTGCATAAGCACAGACACATATGTTACCCAGCTGTCTGCTTTGTGGGAGTCACAGGCCTCCTATGTCTACGTGCCATCATCCAGGGAGAAACAGGATCACGCCATTTCAGAGAGGCCTTACGGCTGTTGAGCACCCCTTCCTCTGACAGCTCAGGATTGGTAGTGAGTGGTCAGAAAGAAGTGTTCATTGAGTAAGTTTTTTAAGGACTGGATTAAATGTTTTACAACAACAACAATACACATTTGGGGCATAAAAGAAATAGCTCAAAACATTAAACATGCCAATATTGGAAAATATTAGCATTTCCAATCACTGCTAAATTATCCTGATTCAGCTTCCCAGTGACAGTCCTATTTCCTTCACTTTTTTGCTGGATCATATGGTAAGTTTTATTTTTAAATTTTCGAGGAACCTCCATACTGTTTCCCATTATGGCTGTACCAAATTACATTCCCACCAACAGTGTACAAGGCTTTTCTTTTCTCCACACCCTTGCCTTTTTGGAACTTTAAGGTAATCCAAAAACATTATCCCTGCATTGTATGTATGCAGTTAAGGTAGAAGCACCAGGGAATGGAGAGAGCAACAATCTCCTTAAGTCAGTGTTTGCATCTGAAAAAACACGAGGGGATTTACGCCTGCCATTATTTTTTAAAAGGGCAGTAGAATGCTGATCACGCACAGGTGGGATGCTTAAAGTAAATCCTGCATGTGGACTAAAAAGGAAGAGGCTCCGCCTGGCCCTTGCATGGAATATTCTACCTATTCTTTTTTTTTAAATTTTTATTGGAGTCTAGTTGAGTTACAATGTTGTGTTAGTTTCAGGTGTACAGCAAAGGAAATAAGTTATATATATACATATATCCACTCTTTCTTAGATTCTTTTCCCATATAGGCCATTACAGACTACTGAGTAGAGTTCTCTGTGCAATACAGTAAGTTCTTATTAGTTATCTATTTTATATATAGTAGTGTTTATATGTCAATCCCAATCTCTCAATTTATCCCTCCCCCCCCCTTTTCCCCCCTGGTAACCATAAGTTTGTTTTCTACATCTGTGACTCTATTTCTGTTTTGTAAATAGGTTCATTTGTACCATTTTTTTAAATTTCACATATGATATCATATGATATTTGTCTTCCTCTGACTTACTTCACTCAGTATAACAATCTCTAGGTCCATCCATGTTGCTGCAAATGGCATTATTCTTTTTTATGGCTGAGTAATATTCCATTGTGTGTGTGTGTGTGTGTGTGTATATATATCTATGTGTGTGTGTGTGTGTATATATATATATCTGTGTGTGTGTGTGTGTGTGTGTGTGTGTGTATATATATCTATGTGTGTGTGTGTGTGTATATATATATATCTGTGTGTGTGTGTGTGTATATATATATATATATATATATACACCAAATCTTCTTTATCCATTTCTTTGTTGATGGACATTTGCTTCTACTGATTCTTAAAGTAGTCCTCTTCCCGACCTAACAGGTTCAGTGGTGGTTACATGAAGCATATTAGCTATTACATACCTTGTTCCTCTGTTTCTCATTAAGCAGAAGCCCTTTTGGAGTGGGAAATGTCCTGAAGTGAAAGAATTTATTCTAAGATGACTCTCATTGTCTTATAGATAAAATGTCAATACGGCATCAATTCATTAAACAAAAAATATAGATTGTGAAGCAGTTTCCATGAGGTTTCAGGATTAGAGTCACTCCCTAAAACATGCTCAAGTGAAGACGAATCCTTCACCTCTCCAGGATGTGCATGGCCAGCCTTCCTAGCAGTCCCTTGTAGGGGGCCTTTAGGCAGCTCCCCCAGAGCCTGAGGGCCAGGACAGGCAGACTGAATTTTGATCTCCCACAATTAACCACTTCTACACTTCATTCAGCCATTTCTTTGTGGAGCACTTCTGAAAGCTGAATTATGTGATGTGGAGAAGGACAGTGACTTTAGCACCAGCCAACAGAAGTATAATTTCTTCAAGATTACAGTTTTCTCCTCCAATGTTTTAATAGTTTGAGTATAAATATTTCCACAAAGAACATTTATGAGCTATTTTATTCTTTGAATGTGCTCTGTACAAATGAAATCGTCTCTAGCCTCACTGGGATAATAATTTTGGCTATAATTTAATTGTCATGCAGAACCTAGAGCAAACCAAGCATTGAAGAAGAGAAGAGGAGAAGGAAGAAAAGACTTGTAGGTGTGGGAAAAATAAAACTAAAGTAGCATTGTTAGTATATTAATGTTCTTGCATTTTTCTAGCAGCTTTTCTTTTTCTAATAATCTTGAAGTATTTCATGAACTGTTGCTGTAGGAAAGCCATGAGATGCAGATTATTAAGAAAAAAAGACATCAGGATTATCCTAACACCACGATTCTGCATGACCTTTGCTACAGTTCCTTTGACAGATAATTACGTGAGAAGGAGAGAAGTAACAGCCATGTGCTGAGCGCCTCTGAAGTCCAAGTATTTTCTCCAGCATCTTCACTGCTAACCTCTACCCTGTGAGGCAGCTGTTACCGGCATTTTACAGAGGTTCCCAAGAATCAAGAAAATGGCCCCAAGTGATGTGTGTGTGGGTGTATGTGTGTGTGTATATATATATATACACACACACACACACAATGGAATATTACTCAGCCATAAGAAAGAATGAAATAACGCTATTTGTGGCAACATGGATGGACCTAGAGATTATCATACTAAGTGAAGTAGGCCAGACAAAGACAAATATTGTATGATATCACTTATATGTGGAATCTACAAAAAATGATACACATGAACTTATTTATAAAACAGAAATAGACTCACAGACATAGAAAACAAACTTATGGTTACCAAAGGGGAGGGGAGGAGAGGGACAAATTAGGAGTTTGGGACTAACTTATACACAGTACTATATATAAAACAGTTAAACAACAAGGGCCTACTGTATAGCATCGGGAACTATACTTAATATCTTGTAATAACCTATAATGGAAGAGAATATAAAAAAGAATACATATATTTATATATATGTATAACTGAATAACTTTACTGTACACCTGAAACTAACACAAAAATGTAAATCAACTATATTTCAATAAAAATAAAGAAAAGAAAACAATAAATTAACCAAATCACATTAAGAAAAAAAAAGAAAGAAAATGGCCCGAGGTACTCTGCCTTGTGGATCTTGGGAGAACAACTGAGCTCCAAATCAGTGCGTATTTCCTTCTCCATTTATGCTCATCCCTCAAATGAAATATGAGACATGTAACTGCTATTTGGCAAGGGTATAGGGCCGGCAGGCTCCAAAATGCAACATTCTTGGCATTACAAAAAGTTGAGGCGTATGCCAATTCCAGAAGACTCAGAGGGAACTGAGCAAGTGCTCAGACTGACCAGTATCACTGCCCAAGGTGACCTGGACATCTTTATGCCAAGGAACAATGTACAGAAATGGCATCGATGGCAGAGGCCAGCAAGGCATGGGTCAGGGGCTCCTTTCCACCCCTTACCAACTCCCCATTCCATAATGCATGTAAGCCCCTCGCATAAAAACAGATACACAAAGAACTTGGATTCCCAAGCAAAACCTTACATTGACTGAGAAATTTCTGCAATGAATTGAGAAATCTGAAATTGACTAGATTATTTTCTACTGTCAAGGAGAAATGAAATGTTATGATGAAAAATGAGATATTTTTTAAATTACAATTTTGCCTCCTTTACTGGCTTTTTGGACTGCAACTATGAAACTTAAGCATGGTTTTAGACTTATTTTCAAAACAGAAATGTTTTAAAACCTTTAATGAAGTAGCAGTAACATAAAATAAACTGCACTTACAGTGTACAGTTTCATAGGTTTGATATATGTGTGCCCATGAAGCCATCAGCCTAATTAAGATAGTGAACACATCCATCACCCCCAAAAGTTTCCTCATGCCCTTCTGCAACCCCTTCCCACTCCCCTCATTCCTTCCATCCCCAGGCAAACATTTAACTACTTTTTGTAATGACAGATTTATTTGCATTTTCTAGGGCTTCATACACATAGACTCATACAGTATTTTTTTCTAGCTTCTTTCTCTCAGCATAATTGAGATTAATCATGCTGTTGTGTGTACCAATAGTTTACTTCCTTTTATTGTCATGTATTATTCTACTGTAGGGATATATCATACTCTCTTTATCCATTCACTTGTTGACGGATATATGGGATATTTACTGGTTTGGGCTGTTACAAATAAATCTGCTATGAACATCCATACACAAGTCTTTGTGTGGATATATGATTTATTTGTCGTGGGTAATATCTAGGCGCAGAATGGCTGGATTATATGATGGCTTTATATGATGGATTTCTGCTTGGCTTTTTAAGAAACTGCCAAACTGCAAAACAGGTACCTTCTAAGAATATTAAAATCAACTGACTGATTTTTGCCAAATGCCAAAGGAAAGTGTACGATCTTCTTTTTATCCCTTTGTTTTTCTACTGAAATGTATTATGTTTTCACTTTGAAAACAGGATTCCCCTCCCCTCTTAATACTGAAACATTTTACTGACCAAAGCAGGCAATGTAAAAAGTATCTCATCCCTTTTAATATTATAAGCCTTTGATTGTTACAACTTTTTTGCTCCTCAGAAAGCCATCCCCTGCTATTCCAGACCCACAGATATGGGAATGGAGTACTGTATCAAGCAGCCTCCCAAGGAACAGGACATTAACCACTGAGACAAGAAAAACCATGGCCTAATTATCATTAATCCAAGTGCACCTCTATTCTAGAAAAACAGAGTGCCGTGAAGGGCAGAGAATATGCCCATTCATAACATTATGTCCCTACTAAGTAACTCGTGATCTATTTCAACTTCTCTACTGATACCCCAAGTCCAGAGAATTACTCTCTGGTTTCTACCAAGGGCCTGAAAAAATAACTTTTTTCCCCACTGATTTTCTTTTTCTGACCCTCAGAAAATTCTATCATATTAAGCAGGTATGATTGTATTTTCAATTCCTCTGCAGGCTCTTTCTGCTTCACCGTCCCCCTGTGAGTTTTCGCAGTTCATCCGTAATGTTCTTCTATGAGTGAATTACACTCAGTGGTTGACATACACTTACCTGTCCCCACCACTTCTATTATCTGGCATATTCCCTAAAATAGGTCTGCCTCCATTTTCCTGGTACTCTTACCTTACTAAAAGAAAAGAAAACATAATCAGTGCCAATGTTTTCACTGGTTTCAGTTAAGGTTGAAGTCAGGAATAAATCATAAACTTTTTAGTGGGGATTTGTTCTTCCCTTTTTTTTTACACTTAAAATAATATTTATACTACTTTTTCCCCATGGAATGTGTTTTTTTATGCCCACTATTTGGATCGTTTACAGCTTTCAAGACAAATCAATAGAATCTTAGCTTTAAGATAAGTCTCAGATTTAAATCCCAACTTTGTTGACCTGCTAATGGTGGTGATTGTGCAAGTTACATAATCTCTCTGCATTGTGTTTATTTCTCCATGAAGCTGGAGTACCTCCAATCACAGAACTCCCTGAGGGCAGGTATCTTGGGCCATTTTGTTCATTATTATATAGCTGATGCCAAGAATTGTGCCTGACATATGGGAGGCACTAAATAAATAATGACTGAACGTATAAAACAAAAACAGCAATTATAATAACATAACCACCTTCACACAATTTGCTGCACGAAGCCAGTGGATAAACAATACTGTTTAACTTCCATTACATACAAAAGTGTTCTACCAGGAAGAGAGCAAAGTAAGTGATGATTTCACCATCAGAGACTTTAGAGGGAATGATTTCCAGGGATCCTAGACCTGGGATCTGTGATTTATTCCTGACATCAATCTTAACTGAAGCAAATGGAAACATCAGCACTGATTGCCTTATCTTTTCTTTTCTTTCTGTAAGGTAAGGGTACTAAAAAATGGATCATGACAGACCACATGAAATTCTATGCTAAGAAAGTAAGAATTTTACATGCCAACCTTTTCCGGTTGTCACATAACAAAGTGCCACTTTTTAGAGAAATACACCCAGGTCCGTTCTAGTAAAGTGGTTAGGACACAGGGCCTGAAGCAATGCCCAAGACACCCAATATATGGCCAGAAACATAACTGAATTGCCTTCCCAATTTCAGAGCAGAATTACTTGTAAAAATGGAAAGAAGAGATCCCAGAGACATCCTCAGAAAAGAAAAAGAACTCACCTCTAGGCGGGGCTCACTGTGTCTGAGAGTTACTAGGTAAACATATTGTGCCCCTTCGACAAGATTTGTCCAGCATCTACTGCAGCAGATGCTACACACCTTGAAACCTCCTCCCAATGCTATAGCTCACATGGAGAGCAGTGGCTCAGAATATGCAATGGACCCAGTAATAAACAGAAACCATGGCCCTAACTCATCATCAGAGGACAAGGCGGCAGGTAGCAGCACCTTGAAAAGTCTAAAATACCTTCCCAAACTACATAAGGGATAAATAATGAAGACAGCTTGGAATTAACTTCTGATGATGCATATTTTACTATTTATATGTTGTTCAGGATGCATTATATTTATAAAACCAAGGAAGAAAGACCCGGAAAAAAAGTATGATGACACAGGCAGGGCCACCAAGTCAGTGAGCAGAGCAAGAACTCTGGTTCCTGGGAAAAGAGCCTGAGGAGCTGCACTGGAAGTTACAGGACAGTGGTGGGTCTCAGGGCTCCCAGGAGAGGCTCTGATTACAGCTGCCACAGTTGTCAGCCACTTCTCCAAAACTTGGAGTCGCTCTGGCTTGACTGATTTTTAGAAGGTCTTCTTACTCTGTATACCCCTGAGAAAGACAGATTCTCTGTACAAGTGAGATGAAAAGGAAGGAGAATAGGATCCTTCTGTCTCCTGAGGGACAGCTATTCCTCCTGCCTGCTCTCATCCTCCAAGAATGGGAGAACCTAGTCACCAAAGGCACATTGCAGGGTTTATCAATTAAAAACACTCTAAAGAAATGTAACCCTTCTAGGTTTCTTTCTTCTAAGAACCCCTCCCAATGTCCACTCCCAGGAGCATCCATTCCTGAGGGCGAAGCGAGGAGAGCCAACCCCACCGTGCACACAGCTCTGCAGGTCCGGCCCAGACTGACCCTACCTGCACACACACCACCACCCAGTCAGAGAAAGAACAATGCCCATGTTCACATTAATCCTGACTGAGCCAGCCCTTGATTTCTGGCAATGTTTCATCTTTCTCTTTGTGAATGCTTCCTTCAAATCCTTAAGGGTTTAGCATTTCTTGTTTTTAGGTACCATGTTTCTTTCCTGTGTGCATGGAACACTTTTGCAAGGAAAGGTCATTCTTCCTCGATTAGTATGTTGTAGGCTCTTTGTACTGTTTTTGCTAATGGAATTTAATTCATATCAACCCTCCATGGCAAATGTTATCATTCCTATTTTAAATATGCAGAAGCTAAGACTCAGGGAGATTAAGTAAGTTGTCAGTGGACACTCCACAAATAAAGAGATCTAGGTCTGTCCAATTCTAAAATCCCCATTTTTTCACTGTGCTAAGCAGTGTCTGAGAACAGGAGGCACATACATTTAACAAATAAATCTACTAAATTATCTATAACATACCACAATTAAGCCAGGACAGAGAATAGTTCATAAATGGACTAAATATCTCATATGTATCATATGTTCATAATGAATAGAGAAAGGTTTTCAAAGTCATAGGAATAGAACTTCCGAAAAAACAAACTCATATGGCCAAGTGAGAGTTTTAAGAAAAGTTTTCTTGCAAAAATATGTTATTTTCCCATTCGGATATTTTTCTTCTAAAGAAATCTTGTTTGGTCTCTTTATTAGTGGCATACAAGATAAAAAGATAATGATAAGGACATATATATTATACACCCTGTCCCTTCAAACTATAAATCAAGAAGTATTTTTTATCCTCCAACCTAATAAGAAAAGAGGAGTCATGTTGATGTTTTTTCTTACTTTGAAGGAAATAAAGGCAAATTCATCGCTTAAGAATTTTATCTGCTTCAGAGTCATTACGAAATAACTAACAAAATAATGTAGAGTATTTTTTATTAGGGTATAGTTGCTTTACAATGTTGTGTTAGTTTCTTCTGTACAGAAAAGTGAATCAGCTATACGTATAAATATATCCCCTCTTTTTTGGATTTCCGTCCCATTTAGGTCACCACACAGCACTGAGTAGAGTTCCCTGTGCTATACAGCAGGTTCTCATTAGTTACCTATTTTATACATATTAGTGTATATAGGTCAATCCCAATCTCCCAATTCATTACCCCCCCTCACTTTCCTCCCTTGGTATCCATACATTTGTTCTCTACATCTGTGTCTCTATTTCTGCCTTGTAAATTGGTTCATCTGTACCATTTTTCCAGATTCCACATGTATGTGTTACTATATGATATTTGTTTTTCTCTCTCTGACTTCACTCTGTATGACAGTCTCTAGGTCCATCCACGTCTCTACAAATGACCCAATTTTGTTCCTTTTTATGGCTGAGTAATATTCTATTGTACATATGTACCACATCTTCTATTTAGGGTCTTTTGTGTCTCCATACAAATTTTAAGGTTTTTTGTTCTAGTTCTGTGAAAAATGCCATTGGTAATTTGATAGGGATTGGACTAAATCTGTAGATTGCTTTGGGTAGTATAGTCATTTTCACAATATTGATTCTTCCAATCCAAGAACATGTATATGTCTCCATCTGTTTGTGTCATCTTTGATTTCTTTCATCAGCGTCTTATAGTTTTCTGAGTACAGGTCTTTTACCTCCTTAGGTAGGTTTATTCCTAGGTATTTTATTCTTTTTGTTGCAATGGTGAATGGGACTGTTTCCTTAATTGCTCTTTCTGATCTTTTGTTGTTACTGTATAGGAATGCAAGAGATTTCTGTGCATTAATTTTGTATCCTGCAACTTTACCAAATTCATTGATTAGTTCTAGTAGTTTTCTGGTGGCATCTTTAGGATTTTCTATGTACAGTATCATGTCATCTGCAAACAGTGACAGTTTTACTTCTTCTTTTCTGATTTGGATTCCTTTTACTTCTTTTTCTTCTCTGATTGCTGTGGATAGGACTTCCAATGCTAGCATGGAAGTTAGTAGAAGGAAAGAAATCATAAAGATCAGAGCAGAAATAAATGAAATAGAAACAAAGAAAACAATAGCAAAGATCAATTTTTTAAAAAGCTAGTTCTTTGAGAAGATAAACAAAATTGATAAACTTTTAGCCAGACTCATCAAGAAAAAGAGGGAGAGGATGCAAATCAATAAAATTAGAAATGAAAAGGGAGAAGTTACAACAGACACCACAGAAATACGAAGCAGCCTAAGAGACTACTACAAGCAACTGTATGCCAATAAAATGGACAACCTGGAAGAAATAGACAAAGTCTTAGAAAGGTATAACATTCCAAGACTGAACCAGGAAGAAATAGATAATATAAACAGACCAATCACATGTAATGAAATTGAAACTGTGATTAAAAATCTTCCAACAAACAAAAGTCCAGGACCAGATGGCTTCACAGGCGAATTCTATCAAACATTTAGCGAAGAGCTAACATTTATCCTTCTCAAACTCTTCCAAAAAATTGCAGAGGAAGGAACATTCCTAAGCTCATTCTATGAGGCCACCATCACCCTGATACCAAAACCAGACAAAGATATCACATAAAAAGAAAATCACAGACCAATGTCACTGATGAATATAGACGCAAAAATCCTCAGCAAAATACTAGCAGAGAGAATCCAACAACACATTAAAAGAATCATACACCATAATCAAGTGGTATTTATCCCAGGGATACAAGGGTTCTTCAATATACGTAAATCAATCCATGTGATACACCTTATTAACAAATTGAAGGAAAAAAACCTCATATGATCATCTCAATAGATGCAGAAAAAGCTTTTGACAAAATTCAACACCCATTTATGATAAAAACTGTCCAGAAAGTGGGCATAGAGGGAACCTACCTCAACATAATAAAGGCCATATATAAAAAACCCACAGCAAACATCTTCTTCAATGGTGAAAAACTGAAAGCATTTCCTCTAAGATCAGGAACAAGACAAGGATGTCCACTCTCATCACTATTAATCTAAAGTATTTTTAAAGTGCTAAGAAATAGCTGTCTAGTGCTAGTGTAAAGATGTCCACAGAGGGCTGCTGCAGAAAGTCTACACTCTGGATCCACATGGAGCAGGAGTTAAAGATGCTGATTAGCTGCATATAAGAGCATTCCATACAGGAGTCCAAGAAATTACAGACTCAAAAGTTCTAGGGACAAGCAGAAAAGAAAGAAAACACCATGTCTTAGCAAGTCTTAAGATGTTTATTGTATGTGGATCTTTCATTTTTATTAATATTCCATAAGTATCTAGTCCATATGCCTCCATTGCATCTATTAAATCTACAGAAGGCACAATCCTGTTTGTGACAGAGGAACTAACAAAAATAAGGCTATTTCTGACCTTGAGAAACCCTATTACCTGGTTGGTGAGGATGTGGAGAAAAGGGAATCTTAATACACGGTGGTGGGTAAATTGGTGAGCCACTGTGGAAAACAGAATGGAGGTCGTCAAAAAACTAAAAATAGAGCTACTATATGATTCGGTTATTCCATTTCTGGGTATATATCCAAAGAAAAGAAAAACACTAATTCAAAAAGATACATGCACCCCAAAGTTCATAGCAGCACTATTTACATTAGCCAAGATATAGAAGCAACCTAAGTGTCCATCAACAGATGAAAGGATGAAGAATATGTGGTATATATATATACAATGGAATACTACTCAACCACTAAAAACAGGACATTTTGCCATTTGTAACAACATGGATGAACCTGGAGGGTATTGTGCTTAGTGAAATAAGTCAGACAGAGAAAGACAAATACTGTATGTTCTCACTTGTATATGGAATCTAAAAAATAAAGCAAACAGATGAATACAACAAAACAGAAATAGACTCACAGTTATAGAGAACAAACTACTGGTTACCAATAGGGAGACAGAAGGGGAGAGGGGTAAAATGGGGTAGGGGATTAAGAGGCACAAACTGCTATGTATAAAATAAGTAAGCTACAAGTATCTATTGTACAGCACAGGGAATATAGCCAATATTTTATAATAATAACTTTAAATGGAGTATAATCTATAAAAATAGTGAATCACTATGTTGTGCACCTGAAACTATTGATAATATAATATTGAAAATCAAGAATACTTCAATAAAAAAAAGAAAAAGAAAAAAAGAAACCCTATAACCTGGAGGTGCAGACACCTACACGTCAACATGCTTTCAACTGGAGAGAGAGGTGGTTGCTAAGTGTATGAGCCCTCCTTTAAGGAAACAACTCCGTTAGAAATAATAACCCATGATAACATCTGTGTCCAAGGCTCCAGATCACTCAGACTAATTGCTTTGTGGTATAAACTGCTGTCAGTCAATCCTTCCACAGCTGCCAGCACCAACAGGCATGTACAGAAATGCTCACTATGAGCCGTTAGAATTGTTATTGCAGTGTGATTTGGAATAGCCAAAAACTGGAAACTATAAAATGTCCATCAAAAACATAAAGGAGAATAAATTACAAATGTAAAGTGGAAAATAACACAGCAACGAGCATAAATGCTCTACCACTATGTCTAATAATACAGATGAATACAAAAACACAATATTATGCAAAAGGAACCCATGACAAGAGAGTACATGCTGCACCATCTCACTCATATAAAGGACAAGAACAGGAAATATCAAGCTACGTGCAGCTCAATGACAAAAAGACAAACAATTCAGTTATAATATAAGCAAAGCACTTGAATAGATACTGTTCCAAAGAAGACATACAAATGGCCAGCAAGCACATGAAAAGATGCTCCACATCATTATTCATTAGGGAAATGCAAATCAAAACCATAATGAGATACCACTTTACACCCACTAGGATGGCTATAATCAAAACAGTGGAATATATCAACTGTTGGCAAGGATGCGGAAAAATCACAACCCTTGTCCAATGCTAGTGGGAATAGAAAATGGTACAATCAGTATGGAAAACAGTCTGACGTTTCCTAAAAAAATTAAACTTAGAATTACTGCAATTCTACTCGTAGGTATGTATTCCAAACAGGTGTGTAAGTAAAAACTTCTATATAAATATTAATAGCAACACTATTCACAATAGCCAAAAGGTGAGAACAAACCAAAACAAAGTTTGGAAGGACTATTTTTAATATCAGCCAAAAGAAAACATCTGTGAGATTTGGAATTCTGGTCTATGCCTCGCATGCTGAGGTCATCAAATTGTACTTTCCAAAAATCTTTGCATGTGATGTTTATCCCCTCAATCCATATTGAACTAGGAACATCCAGCAAACTTGTAATTTTCCTAATTCAGACATCTGGAGGTCACAATCTAAGTGAGATCTAAATGTATTTCATTTAGGCCTAGGGTCATACTTATCTGGTAAAAGGAATGCTTTTCCATCTTCAGAGCGGGCTTGTTCCCAGAATCCTCTTTCACTGGCCTGATGCTAATGATTCACGTGCGTGAGTTCTAGCTCTTTAGGTGGTCACTAGAACGTGCAACCCCCTGAAGAGAGTACCTGCTTCTAGATCCTTCCTAAATCTCTACCACCAACATTCTTTTCATTAATTCCAAAGTTTTGACTGCATACATTATATGACCCTTAATGAGTATGTGGGCAGTCCATACGTCACACATCAGTCACTTTCCTCTCTTCCTCAAAACAGAGGGTTGTTTTGTTACTTTAAAGAATCTAACAGGGAATATCCAACAATGCCAGAGGGGATTTTCTGAACACAATGGGACAATGCCTACAACCCAAGAGCCCTGCTGGCTCTTCCCGACTACTTGGCTGTGCTTCTTGCTCACTTTCAGAACGGAAGTGAGGCAACTTGTTCTCACATCTCCTTCAGAACCCTTCCAGTCCATCATCATCACAGTGGAGGTCCTCTTCTTAAAGTCACCTATTCTAGTAGGGGACAGAGGGCATACTGATGAGTATTAAGAAAAACATGAACTGTCAGGCACTGACAGGAAGAGCAGGAAGCTCTCCCTTTTGTGAGATGGAGCCCACTAGCAATGCATATTTCACTTTTAAACATATGCACCAACTGGAGATTTTAAAAGGTAACTTACAGGGCTTCCCTGGTGGCACAGTGGTTGGGAGTCCGCCTGCCAGTGCAGGGGACATGGGTTCAGGCCCTGGTCCGGGAGGATCCCACATGCCACGGCACAATTGGGCCCGTGCGCCACAACTACTGAGCCTGCGCTCTAGAGCCCGCGAGCCACAACTGCTGAGCCCAAGTGCCACAACTGCTGGGGCCCACGCGCCTAGAGCCCGTGCTCCGCAACACGACAGGCCACCGCAATGAGATGCCCGTGCACCGCAACGGAGAGTGGCCCCCACTCGCCGCAACTGGAGAGAGCCTGCACACAGCGGTGAAGACCAAGTGCAGCCAAGAATAAATAAACTAAATAAATAAATTAAAAATAAATTAAAAAAAAAAAACCAAAGGTAACTTACAATTATCTGTTCCTGAAATGGTGCTCCCCTTCTCACTGCAGAAGTCTTAGAGTACTTGCAGTTACTTTACCATTTAACATGCAGTGGTCTGAGCCAGGAATTCATTGAAGGTGATGGATTCACACTGTACTTTTTTGGCTCTCACAAAAGTAAAATCATTTATTTTTGTATATAACTTTCCTCTACTTTTCCTTGACAGAGATTAGAGAAATAAGCAAAAGGCATCCATCAATCCCAAGAATGCATTGATTATCTGCCATGGGCCAGGCAGTTATCTGGATCCTGGAGTCAGAGAATGAGTTACCTGCCAGCAAAGACCATAGACTCTGGCAGAAGCACAACAAAGATGTACCCAATCAATCAATAATCGCCCACTGAACAGTACATGTGGAAGGCACTCTACTGAGAACCGGAGACTGAAAGATCAACAAACGATAGACCCTGTAGTCTTTTTGTCTACAAAGAGAGGACGCCAGACTGGAAGGAGAGGTATTATTAAACACAGGGAGGTAATGGGAGTCATATAGTGGGATTGGCTAATACATAAAATGCCTTAAGAACAGCTGATTGTAAGTTGATAATGCTGAGCTTTCCTAACCATGTAGTACCTTACAACAGTTGATCAAAAACAGAAAACTAGTTAAATGGAGCATTTAAGAGAAACAAAGAGCAAGATCATGAATTCTTAGTCCTTTTACTAGACTTAACCCTGCATGCTGGCATTTAGAATAACTGTGTTAGGTATCTATCACTGCATAACAAAGTACGCCAGAAGGGGCTAAAACAGGATTATATTTGCTCACAATTCTATTTGGGCCAGGCTCAAGTTGTGAAAAGAACTTTTGAAAAGTTCTTTTGCTTGTCTCATCTGAGATTATTCATGTGGCTGTTCAACTGGGGACTGATTCATCCAGAGGGACCTCAGCTGGAAGATCCCATCTCAGCTCCACGTGGTCTCACCCTTTATGAGGCTCTACCAAGCTTCCTCACACAGACACACTACATTCTATGGGGTAAGAGGAAGTCAAAAGTCCCCTTGAGTCCTAGATCAGATTGTCACAAATATTACTCACTCCACATTCTTTTGGTCAAAGCCAGTCACAAGGCCATTCTAGGTAAATAAACGGGATAAAAGACTCTACCTCTTAAAAAGATGGACAGTAAAGCCATGTATTTCAAAGAGGTGTGTCTACAGGAAATGGAGACTTGTTGTAGTCATCAATTTAACAATGTCTTAACATTTAGGACTCCAAATATCTAATTTTCACAACTGAAAGATCCTTTCTTCTCACTTCTCACTATTCACAGTGTAAATATTCCTAATTTCATATAGAAATCTCTAAACTCTAAACATACTAGCTTTATCAATAAACATGTTTATACAGCACCTGTATTGATAACTTAACATTTTTACCACACAGGCTAAGTACAGTACTCTTGCCACGTGAATTACTAAAGTAGGTAATAAGGATAATAAGGTAATAAGCGTGTTCCTTGTTCCAAAATTATTCCCTGCTACTAGGGCCAGCATCTGAGGACTTCTGATTAACATAACACTTTTTTGTATTTGACATTAATTTTAAAGGCATCAGTTAAAAGTACAAATGCTATATAATTAGGTTGAAACAACTTATTTAAACATGTAACTTTTCATGGAGACCCACCTGTCAACAATACTTCCCCTCCTCCTTCAGACACTTGAAGGTAAGTGACCATGAACAAATGAGTAATTCTGATTTTTATATTACAATGTGCAGTTTCTGTTTCCTTGACAAGAGGGATAGAAATAAGAAAATATTGGCATTTTTGAATCTCCTAATTAAAGACAATGTGTTTTGCGTTTGTTTATAACTCAAACTGACTATAATACTTCAAGCACAGTGAAATTCACTTACTATTGAACAAGAGATGACTAGTCTCAAAAATAAACTTCCAATGTTCTTCCAAGGTAATTTTATCACAATTGTTTCTGCTAGAAAAGAGGGAAAGTCCAGGTAATACACTCAAAATTTCCATTAGGAGAGGCAGCCCAAATAGTATCCTATCACCTTATGATTTTCATGCTGCTTTCACCCACCACAGGGTCGCTTGGCAATGTTCTGAGACAGCCTTCTCTGATTTCGCTTGGCAGACTGAGGCAGTGTTTCTACTCTGTGATTGATTGCAGCATTACCTGGATAGTCTTAGTCCAAGCTCCCCTGTGAAAGTCTTGAATAATTTGTAACTCCTGCCATGAGCTCAGCACCTGATTTATTACACCTCATTATTGCAGCTGCCTGTCTGTGTACAGAGGCAGCAGGTAGTGAGAGCACACAGAGTACAGGGAAGAAGACAGTCACCATCCCCCCAAAGCAGCCTAAACAAGACGGACAATGGAATTAGAGTCTACATTACAAAACTCCAAACTAAACACAGAAGTTTTCCTGTTAGAGACTTAGTTAGTGTGGACCTAGCCAATGCCTCCACTCTATCTTTCTCATAACATTCATCTTACCTGTGTCCTAGCCAAATGTTAGACCCACAGTGAAATTATCCCCCATTTTGTTCAATCGCAAATAACCCCATTTTGAATTGAACTGAATACAAGAAAACATCCAAAACAATATAAGCATACAAGTGGCCAAGACCTATATTTAAACCAACAAAGAACAACAGCCAACATTCATTCAGAATTATCTATGAAGCATTTCTCACAAAATCACCTAGGTGTCTAGTTCACAGCATCAGTGTTCCTGTTTTTGAGCTGGTGGTGTCATTGTCACTAATCAATTCTCTTTATGTGAGAAAGATCCCCAAACATTCTCTTTTATCACATTTTTGTTTCATTTAAGAATAGCCTTCCCGCAACACTTACAAAGGGACTCCTCTGTTGAACTGTACACTTGAAATGGATTAATTGCATGGTATGTTGATTATATCCCAAAAGAGGCCTGAGAGGAAAGAGAGAGAGAAAGAGAGAGAGTTTCCTGCCTGCCAAGTTTTCTCTCAGGACTATTGAACTCTGATTCTCAGAGAGGAGTTGTTAACCCTCTCCCAGTGTACAGGTGCACACATCCTACATTAGCTGGGGATGTGGGCTCTATGATTATCTTAAAATCCAATGATAAATGTGGGGGCGATCACCTGTTATGTACTGAATGTTTATGTACTCCCCAAATTCATATGTTGAAGCCCGCAAGTAATGCTATTTGGTGGCAGGCCTTTAGGAGGAAATTAAGTTTAGATGAGGTCATAAGGGTGGGGCCCCCATGATGGGATTAGTGTCCTTATAAGAAGAGATAAGAGCTTGCGCACTCTCTCTCCACTGTGTAAGGACACAGCAGGAAGGTGGCCACCTGCAAGCCAGGAAGAGGGTCCTCACCAGGAACTGAATCTGCCAGCACCTTGATGCTAGATTTTAAGCCTCCAGAATTATGAGAAATAAATATCTATTCTTTAAGCTACCCAGTCGGTAGTGTTTTGTTAAAGCAGCCCAAGCAGATTAATATGTCATCTCTGGGCATCTTTACAGTGCGTTACCTTCTTTACGCTTAAGTGCCTTTATCTAAGGCATTGGGCATCAGATTGTTAGCAAAGTTTGTAGTGCTTAAAAACCTTCCACCCAAAGAGCAAACAGAAGACATCTCTGTCTTGACAGTCTGTACTATTTTGGGATCCTTTTAGGCATATTTTGTAGGGAGAAAATGGCATAGGCTTTTAAGATGTCCTGGGTAGAGTCAGAGAAAAAGTCGTTTAAGGTCAAGTTAATAAAGAAAAACGTTCCTGGCGAGAATTTATCTCAATTTCACTAAACATGGCAGTAACAAAGTATTTAATTAGTTCCTTCTTCTTGATACACCTGCCCTCTCCACCAACATCAGAAGCATACTTGAAAAATAGCCTATGAGGTGATCCTGAAGGAGGCAGGCTTGTAGCCTGACTCAAATTTTGATCTGTAAGCTACTGGGTCACAATCCTATGCATAGTTATTTAATGAATACAGAGTTACCTGTTAATATCTGTGTCTCTAAAGTTTTTTTCTCCTTTTGTCTACAGGATAAAACTGTTTTTAGATTTCATAAAAAGAAGCTGCCACATCTACACCCAAAACAGTCAGGTCTCACGGTGTCCTGCTTCTTGCTATTCTTTGAAGGGGACGCTCGCTGCTTGATACCCCATACCACCCCCACATTGTTTTTATTTTTGAAAAAATTAAATAATTGCCAGTAACAACCAAGGTCTTTTATGAAGAATAAAACATTCCATGTGTTTTAATTAATGAAAAACAAGGATGTTATGCTTGAAAAACCACAATGATTGCCCTAGGAAGAAAATTAATGTAGGTCCATTTCTCTACACTGTTATTCTAATGGTGTAAAAGGTATGCCAGCACTTCCAAAGCGAGGTGCTAGGCACAGAGGAGGTCTTTAACAAATAAAAAGGAGGAAGGAAATAGGAGAGAATGACCAGACACCTAAAGTAATTACTAAATGACTACAGTCATCTAAAGTGATCATTTTGACTGAGCATAAATCTCCCTAGAAAATACTCATCACAAAGACCTACTACAGTATAGGAGAGAAAGAAGAGTTTTTGGCTGGAAGCCCCAGGAAAACGTCTGTAGCAGTAATTCTCTAACAGTAACAGAAGGGAGATAAGAATTTATGGTAACATAATGCAAAACCACAGCACAGAGGCAAGAATACTTGGGGTAGCGCAAGGGAGGGCAAGTGCCCATACAGGTAGAAAATGAAGGATTCATTAGTGAGAAAGGCTAAAGAAGTTGCTGGGGTAGTATGTGAAGGTCTTAAGCGCCAAGATAAGGCTGTGGAACTGCATCCTGCACTCAGGACCAGCACCTTGGAAGTGAGTAGCTTGAGCCATATGTCACCATAGCCAGTAGCCTTGCTTATATACAACAGAACCCTGGTAAAGATCATATCTTTGCTTTAGAATGACAACTCTGCTAACAGAGCATAGGATCACAGAGCAAAGAAGACAGAAAACTGTAACAGCAAGAATGGTTAAGGGCCTCCCTAGAGAATTGGTTGTACCAACAGAGTAAAATGGCAGAGCAGCCATTAAAATCATGATCTTAAAAAAAAAAAAAATGCTATTTTTAAAAAGGAACATGTTTAGGATAAGAAAAGAGAAAATCAGAATACCAAACGCTGCTATTTCCAATTTGTTTAATTATTCAAGATAAACACAAGAAAAATCTTAGTCGTAGACAAAACACATAAAGTCCATTTCCAGGTTGACAATGTGAGAAGCTCCATGAACCCATTCATGGACCCTCTGAGGTTTCACACTGCTTCACACTGTGGAAGAAACAGACTTCACAAAAATAATCTTAGCCAAGTCACAAAACAAATAAAAAAGCAAATAACAACAAGCCAGGTGAGCAGGGAGGGGAATCAGTATCCAGAGTTGCTATAATACATTACCCAAAATGTTCAGCTTTCAACAACAACAAAAACAACCATATGAGAAGTGCAAAGGAAGAGGAATGTTTGACACATACTCAGGCAAAAAAGCAAGCAACAGAAACTGACTTTGAGAAGGACCAGATTTAACAGACAAAGACTTCAAAACAACCATTGAAAAATATATCAACAACTAAAGTAAATCATGCTTAAAGAAGTAAAGCCTGATATGAAGACACAGTTTCATCAGAGATACCAATAAAGAGGCAGAAATTATTTTTTAAAAAATGGAAATTTTGGTATTGAAAAGTAGTATAAATATTAATAAAAATAAAAATTCATTGGAAGGACTCACCAGTAGATTTGAACTGAGAGAAGGAACACTCAACAATCTTGAAGACACATAAATGGATAGAGATTATACAATTTGAAAAACAGAAAAAAATAGAATGAAGAAAAATATCCGAGCCTCAGAGAAATGTGGACATTTGGTATCAAATATACCAAAATATATGTGATAGGAGTACCAGAAAAGAGGAAAGAGAGAAAGGAACAGAAAAACTATATTTTAAATGGCTGAAAACATCCCAAATTTGCTGAAAATTATTAACTTACACATCCAAGAAGATCACCAGCTCCAAATAAGATAAAACACAGTTAAAATGAGATCCTCATCCACCAGAGGGCAGACAGCAGAACCAAGAAGAACTATAATCCTGCAGCCCTGTGGAATGAAAACCACAATCACAGAAAAATAGACAAAATGAAAAGACAGAGGACTATGTCCCAGATGAAGGAACAAGATAAAACCCCAGAAAAACAACTAAATGAAGGGGAGATAGGCAATCTTCCAGAAAAAGAATTCAGAATATTGATAGTGAAGATGATCCAGGACCTCAAAAAACGAATGCAGGCAAAGTTTGAGAAGATGCAAGAAATGTTTACCAAAGATCTAGAAGAATTAAAGAACAAATAGAGATGAACAATACAATAACTGAAATGGAAAATACACTAGAAGGAATCAATAGCAGAATAACTGAGGCAGAAGAACAGAGGAGTGACCTGGAAGACAGAATGGTGGATATCACTGCTGCAGAAGAGAATAAAGAAAAAAAGAATGAAAAGAAATGAAGACATCCTAAGAGACCTCTGGGACAACATTAAACACACCAACATTCGCATGAGGGGTCCCAGAAGGAGAAGAGAGAGAGAAAGAACCTGAGAAAATACTTGAAGAGATCATAGTCAAAAAATTCCCTAACATGGGAGAGGAAATAGCCACCCAAGTCCAGGAAGTGCAGAGAGTCCCAGGCAGGATAAAGCCAAGGAGAAATACACCGAGACACACAGTAATCAAACTGACAAAAAATAAAGACAAAGAAAAATTATTAAAAGCAACAAGGGAAAAATGACAAATAACATACAAGGGAACTCCCATAAGGTTAACAGCTGATTTCTCAGCAGAAACTCTGCAAGCCAGAAGGGAGTGGCACAATATATTTAAAGTGATGAAAGGGAAGAACCTACAACCCAGAATACCCTACCCAGCAAGGATCTCATTCAGATTCGACAAAGAAATCAAAAGCTTTACAGACAAGCAAAAGCTAAGAGAATTCAGCACCACCAAACGAGGCTCTACAACAAATGCTAAAGGAACTTCTCTAAGTGGGAAACACAAGAAAAGAAAAATACCTGCAAAAACAAACCTAAAACAATGAAGAAAATGGTAATAGGAACACATATATCAATAATTACCTTAAATGTGAATGGATTAAACACTCCAACCCAAAGACACAGACTGGGTCTTCCCTGGTAGCGCAGTGGTTAAGAATCCACCTGCCAATGCAGGGGACGTGGGTTCAAGCCCTGGTACGGGAAGATCCCACATGCCGTGGAGCAACTAAGCCCGTGCACCACAACTACTGAGCCTGCGCTCTAGAGCCTGTGACCCACAACTACTGAGCCCATGTGCCACAACTGCTGAAGCCCACGCGCCTAGAGCCTGTGCTCTGCAACAAGAGAAGCCACCACAATGAGAAGCCCATGTACTGCAATGAAGAGTAGCCCCAACTCACCACAACTAGAGAGGGCCCACATGCAGCCACAAAGACCCAACACAGCCAAAAATAAATTTTAAAAAATAAAATAAAAATAAGTAAATTTTACAAAAAGACACAGACTGGCTGAATGAATACGTAGTGGTCTGGATAGAAGATCAGGCCAGCCACAACATTCCCTTAAGCCAAAGCCTAATCCAGAGGATGGCCCTAACTCTCTTCACTTCTATGAAGGGTGAAAAAGGTAAGGGAACTGCAGGAAAAAATTAAGCCTAGCAGAAGCTGGCAAATAAAGTTTAAGGAAAGAAGCCTTCTTTATAACATAAAAGTGCAAGAGGAAGCAGCAAGTGCTGATGTGGAAGCTATAGCAAGTTATCCAGAAGATCTAGCTAAGATGATTAATGAAGGTGGCTCCACTACACAACCAGTTCTAATGTAGATGAAATGCTCTTCTATTGCAAGCAAGAAGATGCCATCTAGGACTTTCATAGATATAGAGGAGAAGTCAATGCCTGGTTTCAAAGCATCAAAGGACAGACTGACTCTCTTGTTAGGGGTTAATGCAGCTGGTGACTTTAAGTTGAAGCCAATGCTCATTTACCATTCCAAAAATCCTAGGGCCCTTAAGAATTACACGAAATTGACTCTGCCTGAGCTCTTTAAATGGACCAACAATGCCTGGATGACAGCACATCTGTATAAAAATATGGTTTACTGAATATAAGTCCACTGTGGAGACCTACTTCTCAGGAAAAAAAATTCCTTTCAAAATATGAATGCTTATTGACAATGCACCTGATCACCCAAAAATTCTGATGGAGATGTACAGTGAAATTAATGATGTTTTCATGCTTGCTAACACAACATCCATTCTGCAGCCATGGGTCAAGGAGTAATGTTGACTTTCAAGTCTTATTATTTAAGAAAGGCATTTTGTAAGGCTATGGCTTCCATAGACAGTGATTCCTCTGATGGATCTGAGTAAAATCAATTGAAAACCTTCTGGAAAGGATTCACCATTCCAGATGCCATTAAAGACATCCATGATCCATAAGAAGAGGCCAAAATATCAACATACACAGGATTTTGGAATAAGTTGATTCCAACCCTCATGGATGATTTGAGGGGTTCAAGACTTCATTGAAAGAAGTAACTGCAGATGTGGTGGACGTAGCAAGAGAACCAGAATTAGAACTGGAGCCTGAAAATGTGACTGAATTGCTGCAACTCCTTGATAAAAATTTAATAGATGAGGAGTTGTTGCTTAAATGAGCAAAGAAAGTGGTTTATTGAGATGGAATCTACTCCTGGTAAAGACACTGCAAAGATTGTTGAAATGGCAAGAAAGGATTTAGGATATTACATAAACTTAGTTGATAAAACAGTGGCAAGGTTTGAGAGGACTGACTCCAATTTTGAAAGAAGTCCTACTGTGGGTGAAATACAATCAAACAGCATTGCATGCCACAGAGAAAATGTTGATGAAAGGAAGAGTGAATCGACGTAGCAAACTTCATTGTTGTCTTAATTTCAGGAAATTGTCACGGCCACACCAACCTTCAGCAACCACCACCCTGATCAGTCAGCAGCCATCCATGCATGCAAACCCCTCCACCAGCAAAAAGATTGTGACTGGCTGAAAGTTCAGATGCTGGTTACCATTTTTTAGCAATAAAGTATTTTAAATTAAGGTATGTACATTTTTTTAGACATAATGCACACTTAATAGACTACAGTATAGTGTAAACATAACTTTTACATGCACTGGGAAAGCAAAAAAATTGTGTGGCTTGCTTTGTTGTGATATTCTCTTTATTGCAGTGGTCTGGAACCAAACCCACAGTATTGCCAAAGTGTGCTGGTAATCCCATTCATGAGGGCTCCATCCTCAAGATTAAATCATCTCTGAAAGCACTTACGTCCAAATATCATCACATTGGGGATTAGCTTTCAACGTATGAATTTGGGGAGGGAGGAACACAAACATTCAGTCTATAGCACTCACCAAGGAGAAGAGAGGGACACAGTAGGAAGAGACAGTTAAATGTTCCTTACTTTCTCAGCATGCCTAAGACTAATCCTGGTCTCCACGACTATCCTCTAGGTCCTTCACTTTTCTCCTCAGATTGATTTACTCGTATTCAGAAACACATCATATTATTTAGAAATACACAATGGATGATTTCTTTTTAAGAAAAATCCAGACTGGTGGTTGCCAAGGGGGAGGAGGCTGGGGGAGGGATGGAGTGGGAGGCTGGGGTTAGCAGATGTAGGCCTTTATATATAGAATGGATAAACAACAAGGTCCTACTGTATAGCACAGGGAAATATATTCAATATCCTATGATAAACCATAATGGAAAAGACTGTTTTTAAAAAAGAATGTGTGCGTATATATATATCTGAATCACTCTGCTGTAGAGCAGTAATTAACATAGCATTGTAAATCAACTAGCCTTCAATTTAAAAAATGAAAAAAGAAAAAATCCTAAAATCAATTTGACTCTCCTGTTAGTTTTATGGCAAGATTAATTTTCTTTGTTGGATGTTCAAATGTCAAGCATAAAGTTTTTTCCACCAACACTTCAAGGACCTGAGGGTATGCAGGTAGTGAGAGGTTTCCTACCTGGAGAGCAATAGAGGCCCATAAGGGTAGTCTCAGTTCTCCAGGAACAACTAATACCAAACCATCAGAAGGACAGCTTCATGCTTTATAGCCACATGAATACTTTAATTTCTTCTCTAATGGTTCAGAAATGGTACTTTGAGGACAGTGAATGACTGTCTTTGTGTGTTACGACATTTCCTCCTCCCTTGATTTGCTCATTATGAACTTGGTTTTATTTTTGGTCTTTGCGGATGTCTTATTTCTCTCCATTTTTCCTGATCATTTGTCCTAAGTTTAAGCCATTCTATTTTTCTCTTGGTACATCTGTCACCTGTGATTCTTCTTTTTCTCATTTTCAAGTCTCATTTCCCTAATCAGTGTCTCTCCTGCCTTGGCCATGAGCTTTGGTACTCACAAGAAAATTCTGGCATTTTCTCTTTTGTTCTGTGTGAAAGTGGGCAAACTCTTATATTTTACCAAAACGCACAGTCACAGAATGAGAGAGACTAGGCACCTATGAAACTCTGTACCTGTTTTGTTCTTTTAAGGATTATCCTTTCTGGTGTTTTTGTGAGGTTTTATTTTTTCCAACTTGAAAATATCCAGACATCCCTGGCAGGCCAGTGGTTAAGACTGCACACTTCAACTGTAGGGGGCAAGGGTTCGATCTCTAGTCGGGGAACTAAGATACTGCCAATCACGTGGCACGGACAAAAAATAAAGATTGAAAATATCCAAAGAAGTGTCCATACTCCCTAACATTCCTGCAAAGTTGGAGCTCAATAAGTACCTGTTGACTAGCTCACTGAGTCTTTAAAATCACCCACCATAAGAGAAATTTTATCTTACCTAACTCAAAATTGTTTCTACTATTAGTAGTTGCCAGGGGCTAAAGAGTGGGTAGGGTAGAAGGGATATGGGTGTGGCAACAACAGGGATTATCTTGACTTTATCAATGTCAACATCCCACTTTTCAAACTGTATTACAGTTTTGCAAGAGGTGACCATTGGGGAAGACTGGGTAAAGGGCACATAAAATCTCTGTATTATTTCTTACAAGTGTATGTGAATCCACAATTATCTCAATATAAAACATTTCATTAGAAAAGGGTACACAAAGTAATATAAAGACAGAGCGACAAGGAAAGACTTACGTATATAAACAACCATTGTTCTGAGACCTACTGGCAAAGCATTATCACTGTTTACTACAAAAGAAAGAAAATAAAACATCGAACATATTGTCTATGCCTAATGAAATTATCAAAAACAATTTATCAAATAATTTACTAAACACCATTTCTACCTCTAGTGTTCCTACTTTCAAATGAATTTCAGGTGGAATATTTAAAATTATGTATAAGGGAATAATTAAGTTGTCTAGTGACTCATTAGAAACTGAAGTTCTAAGACACCAGGCGTAAGATTTGAAAGTGAGTTTAGACTAGGTTTCCTAGCAGTGAAAACCAAAAGGACAATATAGTATTTATTATCTGACAAAGGAAGCATACAAGTTCAACTGTAACTGTAAACTTCTTCTGGACTTTAAACTCAAAAAGGAATTTATGGTGGGGGCTTGTATAAAGCGATATTGGCTGACACTGTATTGTAGTTGTCTGCATCTATGCTTTATTAAAAACCTAGAATCACTGTTTAAATCACTGGCTCTCAAATTTGTGATGAGTCTTTATTATTATTGATTTTTTAAACTATGTGCAAGAAATTAATAGAAACATTCATTTTCATGGTCACATTGGGAAACAATTCTACTCAGGCCCAGGCCATGTGCTGGAGTGCTCCCAGGTAACTGTCACAGGGCTGTGGGGAAGAATGGGACACAAGCGCGCTGAAAACCCCCAGGAAGAGCCAGCCCTGCAGCGTGTGCTTGAGCTTGTTGCACTACAGGTGCTCCGACAGTGAGTGAGAAGCAACAGGATGGTACAGGGACTGAGGTGAGCTGGGCTCTGAAGTCCAGTCACTTGGACCCCTCTTTTGAGCTCCAGCCTCCATTCATTCTCTTACTGAAGGTATTTATTGAGCACCACTAAATGGCACATGCTATCCTAGGCAACGGGCTGGTATGAACTGTTGAAAGTGGTGTAAAAGAGTACAGTGAGCGTGAGGCAAGCTGAGCCAAGAGCAGACGGTGCGGGCGCACATGAGCACACACGCACACACCTGCATATGCAAGTTAAGCGAGGCTTGAGAAACAGTGATTTTGACAGGCACGTAAATGCCTGCATGGTCATGGATTCACAAGGATACCAAACTCCTCTGGCTGTAAAATTTTCTCCACATGCAGCAAGGGGTCTTCACCTGGTCTGAGAGCTTGGGGAAGGCTTTCCTGCAGAGGTGGTATGTGTGCAGGATGAGCAGGAATTAAGTAGGAGATGAGAGGAGGAACAGTGTTCTAGGCGTAGGGACTTAGGGTCTTAGCACGTGCAAAGGCCTTGAGGGGAAACTAGCATATAAGGCTGGTAAGGCTACACAGCATGACCACCTAAGGGGAAATGGCAGAAAACGGGCCTAAAACAGTAGTCTAGAATGTACAAGATCGTAATAAGAACTTGGATATTTATTTTAGGAACAATGGAAGCTCTTAAATGGAGTGTCTGGCTATGGTGTCAAAAAGGAAAAGAGGAAACAAAAGTCACTCTGAAACCTAAATTAAGAGAGTCATTTAATAGTCCACTCAAAAGATAACAGAGGCTCGGGCTAGTGGCAGGTGCTCCTGACGGGTATAACCAGGTGCCTGGGCTATGCCAGCCCTCACTCTACTCCTCTCTGCTCTTCCCCTCCACGGTAAAAAGCAACACCATACATCTAGTGCACATGTATGCAAGTGTGTAATTTGTTCCTGGGAAGTTAAGGAAGTCTGCAACTCATGACTTCTATATTCTTAACAAGCCATGAAGCAAGATCAGCAGAGACCAAGAGTTGCAGCGAGGGTGCTGAGAAGTGGAGTGACTTTATCAGGTAGTATGAGTGGCTATGTGGGCTACGACCATGGACTCACAAGGACACCACACTGTCACAGAGCTGCACAGGGAAAACAGAGGGCTGGTCCCGTCCTACATAAGTTTGGCCTTCCCAACATCAATAAATAAAATCATAATGGCAGATAACAAAGTACCGACACCTTAAGGCATCCTTCCAGTGGAGGTCTCACTAATTCTGCAGAACTACTTGGCTGGGTGACTATATATTTCTTTAAAAATGAAAAAAAAAAAATCAATATTATTTTAGGCAGATGACCTCTAACAAAGGAATTCTCTAGGAGGGCCAATATTATTTCCAAAGGAATTCTGATAAGAAATGTCAGTAAAGATTACTTACACAAACACAATGTCCCCTCTCTTAGAGTAAGCAGGAATAGCACTGGCTATGGTGGCAAATCCATATGAGTATATAATGGCTTCTTCTGTCTTCATAAATTTTGCCAGGCGGTCTTCCAAATCCAAGTGCACATCTAGTTCAAGAGTAAAAAGTTAAATGGTTAAACTGTCTCATAATTCTTTTTCTTTGACTAAAGAATTAATAAAATAACATAAGCAGTTTAGTTATTAATACTGTCACCTTGTGGTCAAAATGTAATTGTTCTTAAGTTACAAGTCATACAATATCTACTAAGATAATTCTGGGCCAAAACTGTTTCTATACTCTGTGAGCTGAATCAGCTACTCATTTGTCTATAAATATGTGACTGGGACAGCTCTGACTCTAGGTTTTGCTTTTATATCACTCTAGCAATAAGAATTCAAGGTCCAGTGACCTTGCCTGCTTTAACTTCCCTCAACCAACAATGCCAAGACTTTACCAATGTACGACATTAACTTATTAACGCCGTTTTGCATTTTAGTAGAAGTGACCAAACCAGGCATTAAGACAACTGTCAACCAGCTTTTAAAAGGAAAAGAAAGAAAAAAGAAAAGTAGTTACGTTAAAAAGAACCCCACATACTCTGCATCAAGAGATAGGAACTTTTTCAGTTGTGGTGGTCACTCCTCTAACAGTTTGTGTCAGCACTTAGTTGTGGCACCTGCCATCACTCTGCAGTACTGAGTTTCTGTCTAAATTTCTTTTTAAGTGTACTGGTGAATTCAAATGTATAGTACAAAGAGAAATATGGTCCTTTTATGGAAGCAGCTTAAGAAGAATGTTGATGTAATTATAGGGATAAACTGTAATTATTAAACTGGTATTTTTTTTTCTCTCTTACATCATCGTTCCATATAGCCTTTCACCTTTCCAGGCTAAGCCATGAGGCTTCACACCCTGGGATGGAGGGACCAGCGATGTCTAAAATAAATAGTGTACCAGCTGGCTGTGAACTGGAAAACTTCCAAGTGTCTTAAAATGAGGCAGAGAAAATTTTTTAAAACTTTCTTTAGCTCTTTTAACTACAGCAGGACCCAAGTCTGGAGAACAAGATCAGAGTTTTACCACATGCTCTGCGCAAAGAGAACTCAGAAGTTGATACAGGAAGGATGCAGCCAGGCCCCTCCAGCCTTGGAGCTTCACGGGAGAAACGAGGAACTCTGAGGAGTAAAGGCAGACTTTCAGAGCCGTGGCATGTCCACTGAGGGGAACTCAGAAGTGTAGGCAGTGGCAGGGGGACCCAGACGTTCCCCAGTGAGGGGCGGTGGAGAGGGCTGATGGCCCGGCAGAGCCCTCCAGCTCAGATGTCGAGGACCTGTGGCTGGGAGCCTCGCTCCAGGAGACCCCTTCAGCATCAGCCTTCCCTCCAAGTATGCCCCTCCCTACCAGAGACATTCCTAGTGAGAAGGGGGAGAGGGAAAAGACCTGCAGGACTGAGATATACAAAAGAAACAACTTAACCCAGCTGGATACAAGGCTGGACACTGAGTGGACTAAATATTTCCAACAGAGACCTGGTTAGCCGTTAAGTGTGAGATTTCCACCAACTTCCGGGGAGGAACAAGTGAGTAAGGTCAGCTCAGCAACAGGAATAAACAACTTTTTAGAACATTTGAATAAAGTGTCTAAAATCTGTAAACCCACTCACTGATTTATCAGAGGCAAGTTAATCTTACTGTGATGCTTTTTAACTAGTAAAAGACAAAATTAAGAATTATAAAAGATACAACTTCACAAAGGACTAAATTTTAATAAGTAATTAAATGAGGGCTGTCCGACAATCTCATTCAATTGTTAATCAAACATTTAGTGAGTATCACATAAAAATACTCTGATAAGCACTGGATCAAAGAGAAATATAGGGTTTCTGCCACTTGACAAAGTGAGACAGCTAAGAGAAGCATCTGGCAGCTGTCAATGGAGAACTCGGAGCCCAGAGGGCAGATACAAGGCTAAGCTGTGCCTTCACTCCCCTGGTCTGAAGCACCTGGGTCCCTTCTACACTCAGAACTACAACACATTCAGAGTGACTTCTGACTAAAGGCACAGAGGTCCCTCGATTGTGAACCAAAGGCTGCTGGGGTGGGCGCCAGCTATTGAGTGAGAGATGAGAAGACACAGAGGGTCCGAACTAAATCTCAATTTGATGGCAAGAGAGGTATAGTGAGGAATTAGAAAATTTAGCAGCAATATCCAAATAATAAAATAAATTGAAGACCACTTCATTTGTAGACTTCTTAAAGGATGATACAGAATTGTGAAAATGAACTATTTATCCCATTCCAATTTATCCCATCAAGTAATGATAAACAACTAGGCATGCTTCTTCCCATTTATAAGTTAAAATGTATACCAACATAGCTTATTACATAAAAAACACATGAAATACCATTTGATTTCCATTACCAATCAGGTAGTCATTTTTATAGAAGTGACACTTTCATTAGAGCAACACTAAATAAATATGAGGTTTCACAGTAACGTGTAGAAGAATGCATCCCGGTTGATCAAAATGGCACCAAAAGAGTGCTTAGCTCTTCAAGCATCAAATCTGTGACATCAACACCACCAAGTCTGAAGACTTGATCCTGCTCCTGACTGCCCGCCCTTCCACGAGATATGCTGCCAGGGAAGTGTTGCAGGCAAAGTCTGGCAAGAACGAGGAAAGCAGCAAAGCACCAGAGAACCAGCTACGTCCATGCAGCTGAGCACGGGCGTGTCTCAGGCATGTCTTCCTTTCCTCTTTGTTAGTGCTCTCTGAGCACCCTGCCCACAGATAGGTCCCCACCACTCTGCTGCCTCTCACTTCTGATGAGACAGGAGGGCAGGTCCCCCATAGGAGGCCTCCTTCAAATTACAATGCTGCCTCTGAACTGGGAATTATCTATCCCAAATCTCAACAATTTAGCTAGCAGATGGACAACCCAAGCCACAGTGAATTGCTCTCATTCAGTATCTCCATTTTAAAAAGAAAAAACATGCTATGGATACAGACAAACTGTTTTTGCCAACTACAAAAAAGGATTTTAAATCATTCTGTAGCTCTAAATGACTCTCTTCATTGATTAGCAATAAAACAGTAAAACAATCTTGGCTTTGTTTTAGGGCTTTAGAGTTAGCTACCCAGTTGATAAAAATTATGTTAGTATTCTCATTATACATACTCATAGCCATTTTTATGTCATTGCCATAAAGTGGTAAGAAGAATCCCTCTACAATAAATCAATGACTTACTGGTTCTTGCCTAGTCCCAAAAGTTTAAAAAAGATGGGCCTTTCCTCCTCCTATCTAAAGACACTGGGTTTTAGCTGATGTCAGCCTTGCAAAGCAGGTTTTGTGACAGGTAAACACGGACAGTTGCATAACTTCTTTTGAAGTCTGATAGCTACTCTGCAAGGAAGAAACTCTTAACCCAAGGGCGGGGGAGGCAGCAAACAGAAAAACTACCAGGGCATGTTCTTTAACTTTGGATGCCTATCTTCTGTGTGTATGATCCATTTCAACAATTAGTGCCACAGATTTGCATGCGTCATTCTCTCACTCACTGTTAGGAACCAATATGGTAGGCAAGAGGCCACGGAGGAAGGTGACCAGAAAGCCTGTGTCTTCTCAGCACTTGCTGCCCTTTCTGGCACCTGCTCCCTCACCAGAACGTAACAGATGGGAGGCAAGGCCAGGGCAGGATGCCCCACACCAAACACAAGGCCTGGCCATGGCAGTCATCACAGGGGGTTCAGACCTGGGCTCCCTCATTGCCAGGTGTGAACCATGGACAGGCCCAAAACTGCTCTGTGCCTCTCAGGTCCTTCCCCTGTCAAATGGTTAACACTTCTACCTGCCTCAAAGGATTGTTAGGAGAACCGCAAGAAAATGCTTATAAAACACTCACAACAATGTCTGGCATCGAAAAAGCAACATGCTGGTGTTTGTTCAATTAACTCAATATTTGTAGAATAAAAAAAAGTAATCTTTTAGAAGGAAAAAAGGTACGCTATCTGCTAATTAAGTTATCCAAATCCTGGATATTTAAGGACTATCTTATATTAAAGCCACTTGTTCAAGTTCCTATTTATCAGAATAAAAGGAGGTATTATGGCCTTCTTGATTGTTTTTCAGAGGAAAGACTATGAAATACCCAACTTTAGAACAGTTTAAAAACAACCAACTATATTTTCTCTTAAAATCTCCATATTTTTGTGTTACATACTTTTTTTAAATCCCTTGAGACTTGGACAATTTTCTTAAAAGTACAAATATCACCTATGTACTCATTAGAACTTTAAAAACAGTGCTGAATGTTTTCCAAAATGTTTTCACATACGGTATCTAATGTGATTCTTACCAAAATGTTCTAAGTTGTGCAACTAAGATCATTCCCTGCCTACACTGCGAAAACTACAATTCCATGACTGGTAGGAAGAAGTGGCAGATCTAGGAATTTTATGACCAAATGCCCTTTCAACTAAAACATGCAGTCATGGTCCTACAACAGACAGAAAATATTTTTTAAAATAAACAAATGAACAATTGTTTACTATTGGCTCTAGAACACAATTACATGCCACTATCTCTCACCATGAAACTCTGCCACTAATTGTCTTTTGATTTAGTTTAAGACCAAAGAGTCAAGTAGGCAACATGTATGCAAAGCAGATCCCAGGCACAGGGATAAACCACATGTAAATGAGATCTGAATGCATTACAAACAGAACAATCAGAGAGGTTCAACAAGAGAAACTATCAAAGTGCATAGGGGCCCCATTAGCCTTAGAGGAAAGGAAGGCTCCACAACCTGATAAAATCACTTGACTGATTCTAAACTACACATTAAAACAATAAGATGAGAAGGTGGAAAACTTCGGATCCACACAGTCCTCACAAGACTATTTTAAGAACCTGCTGGGCCTTCAGGAGGCAGGAGAACATTTAGCCTAAGAAACTAGAAGAATTTTAATTCAACTGTCAATTTTCTTTTTCTGTGTTAATCATCTAGTATCATCTAATATGTTACTATGAAATAATAAACAGAAAATGTTTTAATAAGGAAATTTACTTTTCCAATAAGTGATTTTCATTCACTATCGGAAAAGTTGAGAAAAGAGCTAAAAGAGGGAGCATTTTCATCACTGAAAACAGATGCCTGAGTGATATTAGTACTTCCAGGAAAAGAAAAAGCCAAAATCAAAAGCAACCTTTTGGTGGGCCTGGGAAAGAGACCCTAGCCTCACATGTAAGCTACTAAAATGAGAGGAAAGGGAAGTACACTTCTGCTTTAATGCTCAGTACAAAGGGCAAATGTACCCTAAATATTCAGAATAATTTAATTATAGAGGGTATTTTATTTTTTTTATTTTTAAAATAAATTTATTTATTCATTTTTGGCTGCGTTGGGTCTTCATTGCTGTGCGCAGGCTTTCTCTAGTTGTGGCAAGTGGGGGCTACTCTTTGTTGCAGAGCACAGGCTCTAGGCATGCGGGCTTCAGTAGTTGTGGTGCACGGGCTTCAGTAGTCATGGCACACAGGCTTAGTTGCTCCGTGGCATGTGGGATCTTCCTGGACCAGGGCTCGAACCTGTGTCCCCTGCATTGGCAGGCAGATTCTTAACCACTGCGCCACCAGGGAAGTCCCAAGGGTATTTTAGAGATTTAAAATATAGCCTTAGCTGACCTCAAGTAGCTTCTTGAACTTATCTAACACTGAAATTTCAAGGTAATTTAACACAACTACAGTAATTTAAATGATTAGTTCCAGAATAAGGAAAAATACAGAAAATACCCTGTTGGAAAACCAAGTAAAAATACATACGATATACACATAAAGAAAGGAAAAAAGATGATAAGCAAGCATGGGCAACTGCTGAAAAGGAACAAAACAAGTTTACAGGAAGGACAATGTACTCAAAAAACAATACACATTATTCCAAGCTGTAGGTTTGGTGTCTTATTACAAAACCATCACACTGCCAATTAACCTTCAGCCTTTGTCCAGATACCACAGTCTGTTTGAACCTTCAACTACATTAGGATAAGGATGACACAGTGACCAATAATGTAGTTCAGAGTAGCTAATACACAATTACGTGTTCATTATATTGACTCTGGTGGCCCATTCAGACACTTGAAAGATGAAATCCAATTTAAATTTAAAACGCACTTGAACAGCACACCACATGTATGTGGTATGCTACCATTTTTGTAAAACGGGGGGGAAAATGTATGGAAGTGGTTTGCACACACTGAAAAAAGCCTGGAAGAATGAACAAGAAACTACTGATAGCAGCTGGCTTTTTTGGGGGCGGAATGGCCGTGGGGAGAAGACTTCACTATCTCTTTAAATCTTTGAGGTTTATATCATGGATTGAATTATTCCATCAAGAAAATTAATTTAGGATGGATCAAGAGGGTTTTATGAAAAGTGAAATAAGTTGGACAGAGAAAGACAAATAGCATATGATCTCACTAATATGTGGAATCTAAAAAACAAAACAAACAAAATAAAACAAAATGAAAACAGACTCATAGATACACAGAACAAAGGGGTGGTTGCCAGAGGGAAAGGGGATCAGGGGTGGGGAAAATTAGGTGTAGGGAATTAAGAGGTACAAAGCTCCAGTTATAAAATAAATAAGCAATGGTGATGTAACATACAGCATAAGGAATATGGCCAAAAATATTGTAATAACTTTGGGGACAGACAGTTACTAGACTTACCATGGTGATCATTTCATAATGTATGCATGTCAAATCACTATATAGTATACCTGAAACTAACATAATATTGTATGTCAACTATATTTAAATTAAAAAAATTTTAAATCATTAATTTAACGACCCCCCCAAGTTTAGAGGCACACAGCATCCTATTACACATATTTCAGGTGATCCAAATGAAAAATTGACTGGGCAATTAAAACAACATATTTCCATAGCTCTGGGAAAACTGGTCTTGAAGATTTGAAACTTTTTTTCCACTAAATTCAGCAATAAATCTCTTATCGGTCTTCTCAGATTTAACTCCCGAGCAAGAGCCAAGGCCACACATGCAAATAAAATCTACTAGAAAGAGAGGCTTTTAAGAAAAAATTTCTTTACCCCGCAAGCAGATCATGGAAAGAAAGCCTTGTTGATCAGATTACAACAAACAACCCTGTAAAAAAAATGCCTTTTCTAGTTTTCTAATTCTTATGAAGGAAATAATACCCTACCAATAAAAAGCAGGCAAACAAATCATGTTTGCACTAGGCTAGAGGAAAGAGGGAGCCTCTGATCTGAGCTCTTTTAAGTCTTTGATCTTGCCATTAATATTGCAAATCAGAATACTTATTTTCTAGTTTTAGGGCTGAAATTAATTAGCTATGTGACCATGAGGAAGTCACTTAACCTCTCTGAGCTTTCTATTCTTCTGAATAGCTGGGATGCTGGAATACAAGATTTTAAAGATCCTTTTCAGCTGTAGGATTCTTGGACACCAACTCCCATCATCTGTTTCCAATAAAAATAATTTAACCACTAAATTAGCTAAGGGATAAAGAAAGGTGCTCCCTTAAATAAAAACATCTTAACTGTTAAAGTGAAAAAAACAAAGACCCAGAAATGAAAATGAGTAGAGAAGACAAAAGAGACTTCCCTGGCCCCATTGTCCCTACCCTCTGACATTTTGTAAACCAGAATGTTATTTCCAGTAATACACTCATTTGGAAAATTATTTAACAACATTTTTGAAATTTTCAGAAGCAAAGAACAATATACATTTAATAAAAAACCACCATAAAATTCCAGGGTCTTCTTTGATGACTCTGATTTAGGGAGTTCATAGTGTTTGAAATCACAACTCTCATGCTAATATGTAGTTAGCCCATCTCCAGGTCATTCACACACAAGGAAATCAATGATCCTTTGTCCTCATTCCAGAAAGAAAAGGGCTACACAGTGTATGACCTGCCCCATCCCCCAAATCCGTTCTCACTTTCCTCCCGGCACGTGGTGGCCGCCCAGCTACAGCAACTTTCCAGTCCCTCTGCTGGGAGACGTGACCTGGGTTATGTTCTCACCAACAGAATATGGGCAGAATGATGAGCAACCCCACCCGCCCACCTGAACAGGTACCAATGCCCTGCACGCCTGCTCCCCCATACTCATCACCTGGCTTCGGCCACACAGACAAAGATGGTGCCCTCAGGCCTAAAGCAACGAGACAGGGAAAATCTGGGTTCCTGCATGACTACCAAGAGCAGAGCCACTCACAGCCGGACGCCTCCCCTTACAACTGTCATGCCCGGCAGAAACAGTTTCCTCACACCACTGTCTCCTGGGGCAAATGCAACAAGAGCTCGGGCTTTGCCCTACTGAGACAGTGTGCCTTAGGTACCTATGGCTCTTCTCCACAGGGACAGTCAGCCCCAGACCAGTGCATCTCCTACCAATGATCTCAAACACAAAATCTAGAAAGTTCGCCAGCTTATTACCACAACTCATTAAGGATACCTTTTCCAAGGAGTTCTGAAATCAAACTGAATCTTAATTCTTGAGAGCAGTAGTCTGAAAAATATGACAGAAAACATACCAAATGTGCCATAAAATCCTCTAGGTCCACAAGTTCCCACACCATACTTCTTTAGAGATGCCAAAGCTGCTGCCTTTGTGAAAGTAAAAAAAAAAAAAAAAAAAAAAAAAAATTAGACTGTAATAATATATCTTTAACAGTTTAAAAATGACATTTCCTATTCTTTAACCCACATAGCTCCCCAGTACCCTGGCTTTCCCTTTCTTAGTACTAAGACAATTCTAACAGGATATAAAGAAAAGAGGGATGGGAAGACTTAGGTATACGACTTAAAACATGGAAAAGTTATATTAGCTTGATCATTAAAACCTGGTTAACTCAATGCATTCGCACTTTCTGGCATTTGTGGGCATAGGTCTTTCCTCAAAAAATGTTTACTGGCCCACAATCCCAACAGGAGATGAAGCAATTTCCTAGATACATCTCCAACTATTACCTGGG